>NC_068446.1:27980998-28240998 GCF_023373465.1 Oncorhynchus keta | reverse complement strand
TACTGCACTGACACTCCAGACCAACTAAATGAGATTCACACAGTAAAATATTCATCTAATTTACATACAGAACTAATTACCAAGAGCACTCATTAATATCATTCAGATGAATGGACTTGTCATGAGACAATAGCACCGTAGTTGAACTACATGAGTCCTGTGTGTATGAGTTAATGTACCACTGGGTATTTAATATTCCACATACAACTTGTCACACTCATTTTCTCCTCCCTGCTCGGGCTCGGCTGGTGGCCAGTGGGGTTTGATGCATCCCAGCTGCTTGCCTCCTGCAGCAAACCCTCACAGTGAGCGGATCGAGTGACCGCCATAAACAGAAGGAGCACCCGAACCACAGACTAATGCCTGTGTGTTCATGCAAATGAAGTCTGGGTGCATGGGTCCATGTTTTACTTTGTTAGCAAGTCCTCAACACAGTTTGCCCTGAGACATGGTAAGACACCATAGAAGTCTACAGCCATATCTCAGGGCAACAGAACAGTATGTTTGTGTGTGTGTGAGTCTTATCTCATGTCTGTGATAAGAGAACAGTGGAGCCTCACCTGACCATGGTCCTGACAATCCAGGGGCTCTGTCCCAGTGAGGGCACAGCCTCATCCATCAAGGGGTGGGTCTTCACAAAGTTCAACATCTCATCAGGGAAACCATTGGATGAGTTGAACCTGGAGCCCTGGATGGCACAGCCTCCTGGCCTGTGGAGGGAACAGGGCTTAGCACAGGCTGACCCATATGTCTATTTATTTATTTTACCAGGTAAGTTGACTGGGAACACATCCTCATTTAGAACAACGACCTGGGGAATAGTTACAGGGGAGAGGAGGGGGGATGAATGAGCCAATTGGAAGGTGGGGATGATTAGGTGGCCATGATGGAATGAGAGGCCAGATTGGGAATTTAGCCAGGACACCGAGGTTACCACCCCTGCTCTTACAATAAGTGCCATGGGATCTTTAATGACCACAGAGAATCACTGCCTTGGGGCATTGGGATATATTTTTTTTAGACCAGAGTAAAGAGTGCCTCCTACTGGCACTCTAACACCACTTCCAGCAGCATCTGGTCTCCCATCCAGGGACCAACCCTGCTGAGCTTCAGAAGCAAGCCAGCAGTGGGATGCAGGGTGGTATGCTGCTGGTAAAAGTACCATAGTACTTAGGCACAAGCTCACATTACCAATGTTGAACTGTGAGAAAGGAGCTATAAGCTATAAGTCAGCTAACATAGTATTACACGACTAGACTCATACAGTAGATCAATGCTCTATGTTATGTGATACAGTACCTTGGTTTGGGAATGAGCTCATCAGGAACAGGGGTCCATATAGACTCAGGTGACTTCTGCTCCTTGAATCTCCCATCAAACACCCCAGCCAGCTGCTCCATGTCGAAGGCACACACTGCTGAACCAGGGATACTACAGAGAGAGATCCAGATACAATGGATAAGGCAGGGGTAGATAGATAGTTAAATAGATAGCACTGGACCAAACAGAAATGGACAATAAAGATTATGTCCTGTATGACATTGAAGTTGGTATGTGAAATATACACTGAGTATACCAAACATTAGGAACACCTTCCTAATATTGAGTTGCAGGGTCCTTCTCTTCATTTTGAAACCTCCTGTTTCTGGTAAGACGACGCGTGAGTCTGTAGAGTGACTTAGTACTTCTCTTGTTTAGCACAAAGTAAACCTGAAAGAGTGACTCAGTGCCCGCCGGCTACCTCACACCCACTCCCTTCTCCCTTTCCCAGCTCTGACACTATGTCCTGAGAGAAGGGGTGAAATAGAGAGGGTGAGGGTGAGAGAGAATAAGAGAGAGACCTACAGAGGTGTAGAAAGGAAGATGAAGAGACATAGGGAGCACTGCAGAGAGAGAGAGAGAGAGAGAGAGAGAGAGAGAGAGAGAGAGAGAGAGAGAGAGAAAGCGAGCTTGAAAACAGTAGAGAGGAAAGGAGTGAGACCTTGCCACTCACACCAACACTCCATCACTCCAGTGTTAGGGTCAAGTAGTGACACTCACCGACAGAGGAGCTAATGGTCTCTCTCTGTGCTGCCCTATGCACCTTGGCCTGCCAGTAGAGAGATTTCCAGGGATTCTCTGAGTAAGCTGTCAGAGTTTTACCTAACCTAGTACAGCATTTGACCAGGTCAACCTCTCTCCCACTCGCTTGCTATTCATACATTGTATGGGGAATATGAATGCGCCTCATGCCAGTGTGCTGTAGCAGAGCTTCAGGCTTTCTACAGGCCTCTCACAGGAGGCACCAGATGTTGGCATGTGACACTGCTGCCAGCGGTACACTGGTCACAGCGTGCCCTCCACTCTCTCTTCTCTCTGCCCATGTCTGTTCTCTTTGCAGGTCAGTGGCTCTGTGAGGCTCCCTGCCTGTCTGACAGCCTACCCTGCCTCCAGTTCTATCTCTATGTATTCTGTACTCGTCCTCTTCCTCTTCTTCTTCCTGTTCTTCTCTCTCCGTTTTGTTTGATTTCTTTATTGTTCTCTCTCATCCCCTCTCCCTCCCTCATCTCTGCTCTTTCGTCCTCTGTTTCTCTTCTCTTCTGATCTCTTTCTCATTCTCTCATTGCTCATTTGCTAAAATATTTGCTCATGACATGACATTAGTTTGGCTTTATTGTCCCAATAAAAAGGTAATGCTAATTTTCTCTCTGTTCATACTATGCTTATTCTAATTCTGTCTGTGCGGAGCTGGTGGTTGACTGACAGGCAGTACAGTCTGAGCTCTGTGCTGTAGGAGGCTGTTGGAGTGGTCAGACTTTGTGTCAGACCACGTCCTCACAGTTTAACCAGCAGACTGACAGCTCTCTATAGCCCAGCTCCAGTGACAGCATGATGGCTGATGGAGGCTAGTGGGTTGGAAGGAGTTCTTCAGTCTAGGGCTCAAGGTGAGGTGACAGGATGTTTTGTTACGGCTTCACTCTCTCTTCTCTCTCCACCTGGGGCTTAATCTCTCTTTCCACCTCTCTCCCCATCTCTTTCTCCACTCTCTGCACACAATCAAAATCTTTGTCATTTCTGTCCATGTCTGTCTGCTTTCTCTTCCTTTACTTCTCCCATATGCTTCCTCAGCACCTGGTAAGGCCCCAGTGTGTATTCTCCTCCTGCCTCAACCCGGGGCCCGGTGGACGTATCCAGGTGTGACTCCCACCCTGTCTCCTTGGTGTCACAGCCTCACAGCTCCCCTGTCAACTGTGTCTTCTTGATGGCTCCTCTGAGGCTGGGTCCCCTGAGAGCCCTGCACTTCCCCACAGGGGACTTCTCCAGCCGAGAACCAGGCACCATCTGGTCAGGCCAAATGTATTACAACAAAGCCTATTCCTAGCCCCAGGACAGCATAAAGCATAGCATAGCTGGACTTGTCTAACCTCCATGTTACAGTATCTTCTTAAATTGTCTCTCTATCCTGCTGCTATAAAAATCACCCCTCCCTTTCACCTGCAGGCTCAGAGGTGCTCTCATAGCCTCCCGTGCTCCTCTAACTCCCTGACCTCCTGCAGTTCCAGGGGGTTAGGTTGACCTGTGCTGTGAGGAGGATCAGGTGCTCAGAAGAAACTCAAGCCTCTCTTTAATCCACTCCGACAGAAAGGACCAGGGGCAGGAGAAGTGGACACGCCGAAGAACTGGAAACCCAGAAGGATTTGGCGTTTGTGTTGCTAGGCTAGCTAACGCTGACATCATAGACCAGGATTGGAGATAGAGGCCTGAGCAGCTGCAGGTTGTTTCATGGGGCTGTAAACTCTATTGTGGGTTTGTAGGTATGACAACCTGAAGAATAACAAGCAAACATCAAGGGAAGCTGGTGGGAAACTCTTAAACCAGAGCTCTTTTTCACTATTCCCACGCTGTTAGCACATGTGCACACACGGGAGATGATAGAATATCTCAAAATGGCCACTCCAGATTGACCAAATCCTCTTCCCTGCTGTTCCCAAAACACGCAATTTGTCTGGTAAGGCTTTTAAAAGTATGGCGCAGAGGACCACACGTGGTTGCGAAGGTTTATGGCGTACCCCTCTCTTTCTTAAACTTACCCCTTTCTCTCTCTCTGTCACTCTCTCTCTGCCTCCAGCTGTTTATAATGGAGCATAGCTATGGAGCGGTTCCCAGGCGGGTAGTGTGTGTTAGTGTGTGTTCAGCTGGGCCTCTCCCTGACATGCTGGTCACAATGTTATCTGGGAGTCATTGTTGGCCCTGTGTAAACCATCCATCTCTCTCTGCAGGCACACCACTCCCATCCCTCTCCCATCCCTCTCCCATCCCTCTCCCATCCCTCTCCCAGCCCTCCGGCCAAAAGATAAGATGCAGCTGATGAAATCGTTTAAAGTCTTACAGGGTGGTGGGCGGGAGAGCTGCAGATGTGTCCCGTTATTGACTTCCTTGTCCTTCAAAGGGTTTGAGAGTGTCTTCCTCCACTCTCTCTTCTCTCCCTCTCCCTCCCTCTCTTCTCTCCCCTCCCTCTCTTCTCTCCCCTCCCTCTCTTCTCTCCCCTCCCTCCCTCTCTTCTCTCCCTCTCCCTCTCCCTCTCTTCTCTCCCTCTCCCTCTCCCTCTCTTATCTCCCCTCCCTCTCTCCCCCTCCCTTTCTTCTCTCCCCTCCCTCTCTTCTCTCCCTCTCCCTCTCTTCTCTCCCCTCCCTCTCTCCTCCTCCCTCTCTTCTCTCCCCCCTCCCTCTCTTTCTCTCCTGGCTGCCACAACAGCAGCCATTACGAGTAGAGGATGTTATTTGAGCTGACATTAGTTGAGATTTGCCCTCTGCTGATATAGATCCTGCTGACTCCTCTGCTGCTGATATACATCCTGCTGGCTCTTCTGCTGATATACATCCTGCTGACTCCTCTGCTGCTGATATACATCCAGCTGGCTCCTCTGCTGATATACATCCTGCTGGCTCCTCTGCTGATATACATCCTGCTGACTCCTCTGCTGCTGATATACATCCTGCTGGCTCCTCTGCTGATATACATCCTGCTGACTCCTCTGCTGCTGATATACATCCAGCTGGCTCCTCTGCTGATATACATCCTGCTGGCTCCTCTGCTGATATACATCCTGCTGGCTCCTTTGCTGCTGATATACATCCTGCTGGCTCCTCTGCTGATATACATCCTGCTGACTCCTCTGCTGATATACATCCTGCTGGCTCCTCTGCTGATATACATCCTGCTGACTCCTCTGCTGATATACATCCTGCTGACTCCTCTGCTGCTGATATACATCCTGCTGGCTCCTCTGCTGCTGATATACATCCTGCTGACTCCTCTGCTGCTGATATACATCCTGCTGACTCCTCCTCTGCTGATATACATCCTGCTGGCTCCTCTGCTGATATACATCCTGCTGACTCCTCTGCTGCTGATATACATCCTGCTGGCTCCTCTGCTGATATACATCCTGCTGACTCCTCTGCTGATATACATCCTGCTGACTCCTCTGCTGCTGATATACATCCTGCTGGCTCCTCTGCTGATATACATCCTGCTGGCTCCTCTGCTGATATACATCCTGCTGACTCCTCCTCTGCTGATATACATCCTGCTGGCTCCTCTGCTGATATACATCCTGCTGACTCCTCTGCTGCTGATATACATCCTGCTGGCTCCTCTGCTGATATACATCCTGCTGGCTCCTCTGCTGCTGATATACATCCTGCTGACTCCTCTGCTGCTGATATACATCCTGCTGGCTCCTCTGCTGATATACATCCTGCTGACTCCTCTGCTGCTGATATACATCCTGCTGGCTCCTCTGCTGATATACATCCTGCTGACTCCTCTGCTGATATACATCCTGCTGACTCCTCTGCTGCTGATATACATCCTGCTGGCTCCTCTGCTGATATACATCCTGCTGGCTCCTCTGCTGATATACATCCTGCTGGCTCCTCTGCTGATATACATCCTGCTGGCTCCTCTGCTGATATACATCCTGCTGACTCCTCTGCTGCTGATATACATCCTGCTGGCTCCTCTGCTGATATACATCCTGCTGACTCCTCTGCTGCTGATATACATCCTGCTGGCTCCTCTGCTGATATACATCCTGCTGGCTCCTCTGCTGATATACATCCTGCTGGCTCCTCTGCTGATATACATCCTGCTGGCTCCTCTGCTGATATACATCCTGCTGGCTCCTCTGCTGATATACATCCTGCTGACTCCTCCTCTGCTGATATACATCCTGCTGGCTCCTCTGCTGATATACATCCTGCTGACTCCTCTGCTGCTGATATACATCCTGCTGGCTCCTCTGCTGATATACATCCTGCTGGCTCCTCTGCATGGGAGACCTGCATCGATTCCCTATTAGTCTGCTCTGTATACACAGCACACACACTATCTCTCAGGTGATATATAAGATATATATAAGACACATACACACAATGCAGCTCAGGGGACCTTTCCTCTCCTCCCTTGCATTGTTCAATCTGTTTATTATGCTTTCTCTGCAAACATCTTCAGCCTCATCTAATCCTTCTATTACCAAGCAGCATCCCTCGTTCCTTCTCTTTCTATTGCATCACTCTAATCTCTTCAAAATAACAACATTTTTCTTCCATTTCATCACTCCAATCATTTAACAGCACGTTTTACCTCTCTAAAAGCAAATGCTTGTGGCAAATAAATGTGCCTAATCCAGAACTGTACCTTCTCCATAAGCCCCAACCATCCCCCTCTTTTCAGGGACTTCCCTGTATATCAGTCAGTCTGTCCGTCTGTCTGTCTGTGTCGGTTTGCCTGTCTCTTTGTCTGTCTGTCTGTCTGTCTGTCTGTCTGTCTGTCTGTCTGTGTACCTGTTAGCGGGGGTGGAGAAGACTCCCAGGATGATGTCCCTGCCATGCATCCTGATGACAGGGCTGGTGGAGTGGAGCAGGTTGAAGTAGAAGTGGGAGTCTCCGGGGATGGAGCAGTTCAGTCTGGCTTTCAGAAACGAAGTCCACTGCTTCTCCAACACCCTCTGAGAGCCCCCCAGGTCCGCCTTACACACCCGAGACACCCGAGACACCTGTACCTGAACACACATGCACGCAAGTACGTGGAACAGACAGAACAGTCAATGACCTCGCACCAAACTACATATCAATGACCATGTACAGAGTTTTCCACGCTGGGACAGTTTAAAGCACACATTAGATTTAGTGGTTGATATATTCATGGGCTCATATTGGCCATATATCACAAACCCCTGAGGTGCCTTATTGCTACTATAAACTGGTTACCAATGTAATTAGAGCAGTAAAAATAACTGTTTTGTCATGCCCATGGTATACGGTTAGATATACCACGGTTGTCAGCCAATCAGCATTCAGGGCTCAAACCACCCAGTTAATAATCGGTTTTAGACCACAATAAACATTCTTCCAAAACGAAGATGAAACCCTTTTTAACAAGTTGGGCGATAAAAAAAAGTATTTGCAATGCGTACGACCACATTTGACAGATCATTGTTTTAAAATGGTAAATTAATATGTATTATTCCAGGATATGTCAGTGCATTTCAAATGTGTTCTTTGAACAATCTCAACCCACACAACTGTGGTACAGTGTAAGTCTCCACTTACTGGGAGCCGTATAAACATGCAGCACGAAATGCCTGCGCCAGCACATTTCCACCAAATGTGAATAGCTCATTTATTAGATAAAAAGGCTTCTTGTTACTGTCCTATTTTTTCATGAGCACGTATCCCAAATCTGATATGACTGATGCCATTTGGAGCTGTTATGAAAACGCTTTTCCCCTGTCTAATTCAGACGCAAGGTTGTTCACATAGCCCACTGTTATTATATTAGATATGCTACAGCACAGATACACAGGAACACAGATACACAGAAACACAGATACACAGATAAATGGAAAAAGGTCATCAGAAGCACTAGGCTGGTATTGACATCTGAATAATTACATGAGATGGAACATCCAGGCAGGCAGACACACTACACACAGGGGAGTGTCCAAAGCTTTACCAGTTTGTCTCGTACCTTCTCCAGATAGTTAAACTCCACGGCCATCTCTCTGAAGAAGAAGTAAATGTGAGGTCCCCATTCCACTGAACTGACAAAATAGGGCTCTGGAAAAGGAGGGGAGAGGACCATGTTACACAGCAATAGCTACTGTAAGAGCTATCGGATGCCTCCCTAAATCCCAGCCACAAACACCAGGGTTGTGTTTAGTATGCAACAAATTAGAGAAAATGGATGGAAATAGAGGTGTCAGGGAGGTGGCTCATTTTCGTTGTCAGTTTCAAAACATTCTTGTGTCATGCCTACTGAACCCCATCAGGCATAGCCCACAGGCACAGAGCAGACTAGAGCCCTGGCTCCTCTGACATCAGCAGGGATGTAGTGAATCTGATCCAGATATTGATCCTGATACTAAGTGATGTGGACATAAACACATCGCCTTTAAACAACAACAACAGAGACAATACACACACACACACACACACACACACACACACACACACACACACACACACACACACACACACACACACACACACACACACACACACACACACACACACACACACACACACACACACACACACACACACACAAATACCAATAAATACGCACACAAACACGCACACAGATACACGCATGCACGCACACACACAATTGCACACACACACACACAAACAAATACACACAAATAAACATGTTTAACCGAGGGGCGTACCTCTGAACCATTTGGAGTCGTGTTTGACAGTGCGGAGTGCAGGACTGTCCCCCAGGCTACGGTAGATCACTGCATCTATTGCCAGGAAGTCCGTCACAGTGGCCGTAAACAGATTCCCCTCTGGCAAAAACACACACCAGATCAGTGAGGATGGGAAATCGAGACAGTTACAGCTCAACCTATAAAGAAATTGCAGAGGATAGTTTATATAATGACAGTACAGTACACTAATCAATGCATATGACTGTTGACCAATGAACAATGTATAATTGGATGACAACACACCCCAGACAGTGACGAGACAGCCTATAAGGAGGAGGTCAGAGACCTGGCTGTGTGGTGCCAGGACAACAAGATCTCCCTCAACGTGATCAAGACAAAGGAGATGATTGTGGACTACAGGAAAAAGAGGACCGAGCACGCCCCCATTCTCATCGACGAGGTTGCAGTGGAGCAGGTTGAGAGCTTCAAGTTCCTTGGTGTCCACATCACCAACAAACTAACATGGTCCAAACACACCATCCATGCCAGTCGTGAAGAGGGCACGACAAAACCTATTCTCCCTCAGGAGACTGAAAAGATTTGGCATGGGTCCTCAGATCTTCAAAAGGTTCTACAGCTGCACCATTGAGAGTATCCTGGTTGCATCACTGCCTGGTATGGCAACTGTTCGGCCTCCGACCGCAAGGCACTACAGAGGGTAGTAAGTACGGCCCAGTACATCACTGGGGCCAAGCTTCCTACCTTTCTAGGACCTCTATACGCCAAGTCTAGGTCCAAGAGGCTTCTTAACAGCTTCCACCCCCAAGCCATAACACTCCTGAACATCTAATCAAATGGCTACCCAGACTATTTGCAATGCCCCCCACCCTTTACACTGCTGATATTCTCATCTATGCATAGTCACTTAATAACTTTACCTACATGTACATATTACCTCAACTAATCAGTGCCCCCGCATATTGACTCTGTACCGGTACCCCCCTGTATATCGTCTCGCTATTGTTATTTTACTGCTGCTCTTTAATTACTTGTTACTTTTATTTCTTATTCTTATTCATATATATTTATTAATTAAATTGCATTGTTAGTTAGGGGCACATAAGTAAGCATTTCACTGTTAGGTCTACAACTGTTGTATTCGGCGCATGTGACTAATACGATTTGATTTGATTTGAGATAATTCCAGTTGTCACGGATCCTTCCGGAACTGTCATTACGCACACCAGGTCCCTATTCCCATTTGATTAGTAATTGTATAAGTGTGCCCTTTGTTCACCATTGTCCTGTCGATTATTGTTCCAATGTCCGTTGGTCGTGTGAGTACCTTTGCTGTGTTGTTTTGGCATTCGTGCCGCTTGTATTGTGCAGAAGATTACGGGTCGAGTGCGATTGTGTATTTATTCGAGGTACTCCTCGCTCTTTTGTTTGGGTCTCAACCCTGTGTTTTGTATCGTGTATGTTTTGTCTTGGTCCCCGTGCCTATACATGGCACGCTGTAATTTGGGTAAATAAAAAACCCTATTACGCATTCCTGCGCCTGTCTCCCGACCATTTATACCGACGTGACACCAGTGGTGCAGAGTGGACAAATTCACTCTATTTCTACTGCCCAGTAATCTGTAATAAAGGCTTCCTATTGTTTCAGCCACTGCCATTGTTGACGTGGTGACGGGACCCTGCTACAGAATGAGGTATTTAAAGCAATGATCGTGTTTTCTCCTCACCGGCGAACAGAGCCACGTTGGCGTGTTTAGGGTCATAGGGGCAGCGGGCCATGCCACTGACCGTCTCTCCCACCATCTCCAGTGTGTCTCCCTGAAACACACACACACACAGTTCACTATATAGTGTTGCTGGGAAACAAAGAGTGAAGTTTACCTTCACATACAGTAAACATATTTTTTAACTCTGCATAGTTGGGAAGTGGGGAAGGGCTAGTAAATCAAGCACCCATTGTACTTGGCGCATGTTACAAATAAAATGTTATTTGATTTGACATACATGCCGACAGATTATGGCAATTAGTATATATTATAACATATTCACAGCATTGTTATTCTCCCTCTGCAATCGTGCAAATACTGAAGACAACAACAACAGGAACAAATACACACAAACACAACCTTTTGAAATGCATGCAGCTAAACAACCACAGGCGACACCGATTGAAAATAAATTAAATAAATGAAACACTGTGGTTGTCATTAAAACCAGCTATAAATAAACCCTGGGTGTGCTAACTAGTCCCAGGAGAAGCCCTGAGGCCGTCAGCCCTACACAGGTTCCACTGCTCATTAACAGCCAGAGATAATGGGCCAGGTATAGAGGAGGGAGTCAGTGTGCTGGTATGTTGGAGATGTGACAGACTGAACATAACACTTCTCTGAAAGCCTTTGACACTTAAACTGGATGCCCCTATCCCCCATCTCCTTCCTCCTTCCCTCCTTCACAAGCTTTTTCAACTCGTTAGTCTGATTGGAAGAGTCTGGATGTGGCTGTAAAACGGAGCAGGTAGATAAGTAGCTCCGAGGTGTGCTCTTCCAGGACAGAGTGTATGACCGGGGGGGAGCAACTCCAGGTACATGAGCAGTGCAACCACTTAGCGTTGTCCTTCTACTTGCCTGCCTGGGTTTCACCAGAGGCGAAGAAACGAACCAGCCAGACACATCATAAGCACAGCCTCCTCCTTGGTTCCAGCTGACCCTCTCCCAGCCCTCAACTCTGCACTATGACCATCTGTCTCTGCCGCTCTACAAAAACAACCTCCACAGTTTAAGCGTGGTGCAATAGCTACTGATATCTAGCCGATATCTAGCCTCTCTCTGTCTCTGCCTTAGGTACGAAACAAATGACAGAAAACAAGTTGTACATTTGTGAGTAAGCAACATGCTTAATCATGTTTGTGAGCGAGCTCCTGATTCCAGAGAAAATGAATAGTCCATTTATCAACGATGCACCAATCATTAGGCTTGATGCATGGCTGGACTGCTCACAGGTAGAGATGTGCTCAGCTTCCCCAAGCAGCAATGACTGCTGTTTGAGTTTGACAGACAGCGTGTGTGTTCTATAGGTACTCACAGTATAGTTGGCACACAGCGGATTGAAGGCGTTGGTCCCACAGACAAACAGACCTCCTTGTCGACTCAGCAAAACCTTCATGAAGTTCCGACACTCGTCCTGATAGGAGAGAGAGAGAAATGAGGAGGTCCTAATCAGAGTGGATAGTCTGTGACTTATTATCCTACTGCAAGGTGAAATGAGGCTTCTAAATGCATGATGGGAGGAATTATCACATCATTAACACTGTCAATCTCCTCATTACTCAGCCCTACAGAGGTTCCCAGTCTGCCCGCCTGTAGCATCAAAGACTTCCCATTGGCTCACACCAGCTATTGATTGACAGATGGAAATCCCAGCTAACTTTGTACTTTCAACCACCACTCACTTTACTGCGGTGGTACAACCCTTATTACCATGATTACCATGTTAACAGCACAGCAATCACCAGCAGATCCAATTTGTAATTGATAGTTCAACATTTTATTTATGTAATCTGTGTGAGTGTGTGTCAGTGCAGTGAGTTGTATCCCTGTACATCTAAATCCCTAGTGGCCTGTACCCCTCTCGCTCCCCTCTCCTGTCCAAGTCAGCGTGGCTCCAGCTCCAGCTCCTGGCCCTGTGCCTGGCGTCTCAGCCCCTCCACCACGGGGGAGCAGAGCCACTGATGTCATTGGAGGGAAAGGGGGGTGTGGGGATGGGAAAAGGGGAGGGCTATTCCAGATGCTCCAGCCCCAAACAGGGTTCTGTTTATCCACGGTGGAGCAGAGTGGCCGAGCAGCAGCGCCGGGGGGCAGCAACGTGTGTTGAGTGAGGCGAGGTTAGAATTCCCCACACCGCTGTGGTACTAGACAGGGAGACGTGTGACAGCCACTACTAACTGCATACTAAATCATGAGAGTGTGTGTGTGTGTGTGTGTGTGTGTGTGTGTGTGTGTGTGTGTGTGTGTGTGTGTGTGTGTGTGTGTGTGTGTGTGTGTGTGTGTGTGTGTGTGTGTGTGTCACTGCACAGATTCATTGTTCGTGTCAGTGTGATTTGCATGTTTGTTTTTCAGTGGGACTGCGGTCTATAGGCTGAAAGCATAAAGCCAGATGTAACACATTACCTGCTAAAAGACGGAACGAGACACAGTGCCAAACTCTCAGTTAAGATTGTACAATAAATACCATTCACATGAAGTGTGGGCTTTTGGCATGGCCCTGCAACGTAAATTGAAATACAGGATGTCTGCCATTTAAACAACAGGGAATTATACTGTTTGGAAGCCTCTCGTCTCTTGCATCATTGTGCGCCGTTGGTGTATCACTTTATTCGCTTGAATGGTGTTTCGCTTTCATTCTTTTTTTATTTTATAATCTGCCTCCATATACAGATTTGATTGGTCTCCTGTATTAAACCACACAGCCTCGTCAATCCATCCCCCTGTTTCCCTCCTCTCTCCAATCTCACCATTTCCTCTCCCTGGACACACTCCAGACAAAGCACCACCTGTGCTGGCTGGCAGTTCTTTCACGTGACCCACATCCAGACGATCGCAGCTCTACTTCTCACTGTTGGTGTTACACCACTGCATTATTAATACAGAGCAGCCTGGATGAATTGCGCAGTGTGCCGCACATATGAATACAAACATAAACATGTTGGTATTTGTGGTATGGTGTGTGTGTGTGTGTGTGGGGGGGGGGCACACACACACACACACACACTGAGGTTTCCTTCCACTGCAGACCTCTCTCTGTTGATTTCCAGTCTCTAGCCCATCGCTCAGTCAGTCTCAACAACAACCCTCTGTTACAACAACACATCTGCTCACAACAACCCACCGCAGTCAGAGAGCATTACAAACGAAGACTTCCTCCACCTAGACTAGTGTATCTGGTTTCCATTGATCTAATCCTCCTGATGTTGAAATTGGTTGCACAATTGCACACTTCACCAGGGTGGCGCCCCTTATTGTAAAGCAACAGTATGTTATTACCTAAGCATAGAGACTCAAGGAACCTCTAAAAGAAACCAACTTCCTTGGACCATGATGTTTTTACTAAACTGAGGAAGAGCTAATGAGCACAGCCGAGTTTAGCCAGGCACAAACGACACACGTCAGCTACGCTGCTCCATCACAGGGTAATATTTAGCAAACAGCTTCTCAGTAAAACCTTAAAAGTTTCCGTAGCATGCTCGATTGAGTCCATCACTGCTGGGATGAGGCAGAGCAGAGGTGTCTTTGCCAAGTGCTCCGGAGCCAGAACTCTTTCCACACTCCAGCAGGCTACTCGTGTCTCTTCCTCTCCTCCTCTTTGCTCTTCTCTCACCTCCCTCTCATTGGGTGAGCCACGCTTGACTCTGATCATCAGCAGCAGGCCTGTCATTTCATGGCAACAGTCTGACTCAGACTTTGACGTAAGGCAGAGTGACTGGTGCACGAGCAGGCGGTGGGTGAATGCGGAGGAACAATTAACAGCAGTGCTATATTAGCACAAATTTGCCAGTACAAAAGCACTTCCTGACCGCGTTCTCTCTTACTCAGCATGCTAGTACTAATCCACATCCCCTCCCGAGCTTGTCTTGTCTCTCGCAGAGACTGTTTGATGCTAATCCTGAGTGAATGCACTACAGGCCAGCATCAACATCTCCCCTGAAGAAGAAGAGGAAGAGGAGGAGGGAGAGATCCAGAGACTAATGAAGACAGCTTTGTGGCAGTAGTGGTTAAGACAACTGACGGGTGACCTGGAGATTGCAGGGCCAGCTCCCTGTCGAGTTCACTGCGGTCTATTCTTGACCAGAACAACCCAAATTACTGCAGTATGTGGCCTGCTAAGAACTCAGAAACATGTTCACCACAGGGAGGAGGTCAGAGACCTGTTAGTGTGGTGCCAGGATAACAACCGCTCCCTCAACGTGATCAAGACAAAGGAGATGATTGTGGACTACAAGAAAAGGAGGCCCGAGCACGCCCCCATTCTCATTGACAGGCTGCAGTGGAGCAGGTTGTCCACCAGCAAACTATCATGGTCCAAACACACCAAGACAGTCGTGAAGAGGGCACAATAACGCCTATTCCCTCTCAGGAGACTGAAGCGATTTGGCATGGGTCCTCAGATCCTCGAAAGGTTCTACAGCTGCACCATCAAGAGCATCCTGACGGGTTGCATCACTGCCTGGTATGGTAACTGCTCGGCCTCCGCCCGCAAGGCACTACAGAGGGTGCCTTGCCATCCAGGACCTCTATACCAGGCGGTGTCAGAGGAAGACACTAAAAATGTTCAGCCACCCTAGTCAAAGACTGTTCTCTCTGCTACCACACGGCAAGTGGTACCGGAACACCAAGTCTAGGTCCAAAAGGTTTCTTAACAGCTTCTACCCCCAAGGCATAAGACTCCTGAAAAGCTAATCAAATGCCTATTTTTAAACTCCTGCTACTCTCTGTTTATTATCCATCCATAGTCACTTTACCTCTACCTACAAGTACATATTACCTCAATTACCTTGACTAACCGGTGCCCCCGCACATTGACTCTGCACCGGTACTGTAACGATTGTCATTGGTGGAAGAAGGTGAGGACCAAGGTGCAGTGTGGTACGTGTTCGGCATTTTATTAAATATAACTGAACACTAGATAACAAAGTAACAAAAGGCACAACCGAAACAGCTCCGTCAGGTGCAACATACACTACACAGAAAATAACTACCCACAAACACCAGGTGGGAACAGGCTACCTAAGTATGGTTCTCAATCAGAGACAACGATTGCCAGCTGCCTCTGATTGGGAACCATACCAGGTCAAACACATAGAAATAGAAAACATAGAACACAAAACTTAGAATGCCCACCCCAACTCACGCCCTGACCAAACTAAAATAGAGACATAAAAAGGAACTAAGGTCAGGACGTGACAGGTACCACCTGTATATAGCCTCGCTACTGTTATTTTATTGTTGCGCCTTAATTATTTATTTTCTATTTTTCTTTCTTTTTTCTTTTTTAAACTGTTTTACTTCAGTGTCTTTTAGTAAATACTTTCTTAACACGTATTTGTATTGTTGGTTAATGGCTTGTAAGTAAGCATTTCACTGTAAGGTTGTTGTATTCTGTTGTATTCGGCGCGTGTGAGGTTGTTTTGAGCAGCCGGAGAGCTGCTGTATATATATATAGGGCATCTGCAGAGATACTATATAATAAACGTACAATGAGCTGTGGAACCATATCATGGTTAGACTGATCTTGTCTGGTATAGAGGACTGAAATGCAGACCCCCTCTGAGAGTGGGTATCAACAACATATTGATCAAACAATCTCACTAAGTGCTGCACATATCAATGCAAACCTGCTCTTTAAAAAAGTCTATATGGAATTTCTTTGTTTGCATACTGACTGGCCTTGCCCTTGTGCTTGGCATTGAGCCAGCCCCAGCTGGGGAGTCTCTCTCTCTGTTTCTGAGTCAAGGCTGCATACAACTGAGACAGTCTCTAGGGTTCGGAGAAAGAAATAAAGAGAGAGAAAGAGGGAGAGAGAGAGAGAAAGAGGGAGGGAACCCATCTGCATTCAGCTGGACAATAAAATGGCTCCTTTAAAGTCCACCAGGAGGACGAAGGATGTTGAATTTCCCACCCAATTATGAGAATATGCCCTTTTCTGATCAACCAACCAGAAACATTTCATTACAAAACCAATTAATTTGGTGGCGAATGTATCACATCTGACAAAACCATCCCGGGAGCCGGACAGGACATTTGCAGGAGGCGAAGTGGATAAGTGGATGGTGTGGATGGTGGAGGAGGGTGGCGTGGGTGGAGGAAGAGGGTGGAGGGTAGAGAGTGAGTGGAGGACAGAGGTGTGTGTTTCTACGTGTACATGTGTCTGTGGGTGAAGGCTAAGGGGATGGTGTGGATGGTGGAGGACAGGGGCCTAGAGGATAGAGGTGTGTGTTTCTATGTGTACATGTGTCCGTGGGTGAAGGCTAAGGGGATGAGGGACCGGGTGTCATTAGGGGGAGGACGGCCTTTTATTCTTCTCAGTCAGGCCTGTGGGCAGCCAGGTGGGAATGACTCCCCCCCCACTCTCCCCATAACCACCTTTGTCTCATTTTACATTTTAATAACTTAGCAGACGCTCTTATCCAGAGCGACTTACATGAGCAATTAGGGTTAAGGGCACATTGACAGATCTTTCCCCGAGTCGGATCTGAGTTTCGAACCAATGATCTTTCGGTTACTGGCCCAATGCTCTTAACCAGTAGGCTACCTCCTCCACCTTCCGCTCCCTATTCTCCGTTGAGCCTTCGTCTCGGGGTGTCTCACACAGATTTGATGTCAGGTGTTATTTTCAGTGTTAAGTCAGTCTTTTTTTCGCTCTCCTACACAGACACCTTTCAATAATGCCCTGGTCGGTTTGTGTGTGGGTTGGTGTGTGAGCTAGGAGAATGTGTGTGAAGTCAGAAGAGAGAGGCACTGATCCGCCCGCTATGTGTTGGTGGGGGCAAGAGAAGTGCAGAGGAGGGAGAGTGGGTGTGTGAGAGATAGCTGAGGTAGTCATGCGTGGGTTGGGTTGACTGTGGGGACTGTTTCACTGTTGATTCTTTGCCACATCTCAGCTCACCTCCTTGGTTTAACCCCCCCATTTTGTGAGGGCACACACCACAACTGGAATGTCCTGCGAGGTAGCCATGTTCATAAAGGGGGTGGGACGGCTGGACCTCTGAAGTGTGTAGTGGTTTAGGTGAACAGGAACACTTGGGGTGGCACATGGTGGTGCCCCCTCCTCTTAGAAGAGCCAGCAGAGTGCCAGCAGAGTGCCAGTCAAACTTTTGGCACCATGAATGTCCGGCTCCAGGTGGCAAGGTGGGGCCTGTGCCATGTTTCAGTGTGTGTGTGTGTGTGTGTGTGTGTGTGTGTGTGTGTGTGTGTGTGTGTGTGTGTGTGTGTGTGTGTGTGCGTGCGTGCGTGCGTGCGTGCGTGCGTGCGTGCGTGCGTGCGTGCGTGCGTGCGTGCGTGTGTGTGTGCGTGCGTGTTCAACCCTGAAAGTGTGTGCATTCCCCAGCTCACCTCGTGCTTGCCCTTCATCCTGCAGGTCCTGATGTCGTTTTTGTTGGACTCCCATGTTCTCTTCTATAACAGACAGACATTGGCATTCCAACCGTGTCAGTTACGCTGGTTAGACTGTACTGTAAGATGTTAATGAGGCGTGTGCACAGAGAGGGCCTCACCTTACTGTAGAACATCTCCTCTCCCACCACATTGTCCAGCTCCACACGGAAAAGGTCATCTCTGACAGACAAAGAGCACGGCAGTCAGCCAACAGCAAGACAAAGCTAGCTAAGTCTTAGACAAGCACTCAACTGTATTCCACACGCTCTCACACATAGCAGCAGTAGAAATACTCCACTATCCTATGGACAATTCTGGACATACCACAGAATAATGGTTGGATTAAATGTTTGAATCTTCTTTGTCTGTTCATGCACTGTAGGCTATGAAATCTGTTGGCTATAACTATGTAACAATTTACAATATATCTGAATAAAACAGATTGGGATTCAGCTCTGTATAATGGGACACATTTCAGGGTATGGTTGATAAATAGACATTTTGAATTGCATAATGGACATTTTTGAATTGCATAATGTTTTTCCCCTTGGTTAACTTTGGTCTCCTTTGAGTTCACTTGCAGTAAAGTTGGTTTTGCTGGGAGGCCTGAATTGTCTCACTTGGGAAGAAATTGAATTAATGGATGATTTAATCAGGAAGTTTGCTTGCATTCATAACCCACCCCCACACAGACAGCACACAATGCTAATGGTCCCATCATATAATACCATGCATTCATGCTACTCACTGCTAATACATTCATAATTCTTATCTATTTTATTTGATATTTTTTTATTTAATCTTTAATTAACTAGGCAAGTCAGTTAAGAACATATTTATATTTACAATGACTGCCTACCCCGGTCAAACCCTGACCCGGGCAACGATGGGCCAATTGTGTGCCGCCCTATGGGACTCCCAATCACGGCCGGTTGTGACACAACCTGGAATCAAACCAGGGTCTGTAGTGACACCTCCAGCACTGAGATGCAGTGCCTTAGACCGCTGCGCCACTCGGGAGCCCCTTTGCCGTGCCTGTGAAAGGGCCTTTAGAATCTGAGTTAGGGTAGGAGCCTTAAGGAAGATGCTAACAGCTGATGTTGCATATTGATCAAGGCCCTGTATCTCTGGTGAATAAGCTGGAGAGGCTCTGCTTGTGCCAAACTCCTTTCAGACACCAGGCTTTGAATGTTCTAATCTGTAAATCTGCCAAAGCTATGTTATTGCAGCAGTATCGATCTTATCTCCTAGATCTGCCTTCCATCTGTTCTGCCTTACTCCTCAGCAGAAGGCAGGTTCTCTGTGTGTGCGCGTGCTCGTGCGCGTACACCTGCGTGTGCGTGTGTGTGTGTGTGTGTCTTTGGTGAGGGGAACAGGGTAAGCCTAAGCGCTCCTCTACTGAATTATTCACCGGTGGTTCCTCTAGGTTTGCTCAAAGAATCCCTCCCTAGGTTGCCTCCCTCACAATACAGGACGGTGGCTAAGTGATGTGGGTAGAATTACCATCCACTTACTCTGTGCCTCACTCATTGGGCTGGGTCAAAGTTTAAGCAGCCTACAAACAATCAAGTAGGGCAGTGAGTGTGGCGTAATCGCATCCAGAGCACTTCAGCCCTGTCCGGTATTAACATATGAAAATGTGAACAGGCCTCTCAGTGGGTGTGGCTAAGCTAAGGCTGCTGTGGTTTGACGAGGCCAGTGAATATTGTTCTACGTCTCGTGTCTCCTTCAGGCTGTTAGATTGACCTCTCTGCTTTACTGTTGCATTTTACATTGTTTATGTTGCAAGCGGTTCACAAGGCAGGCTAGGCCGTCAATCTCCCTGAACACCAATAAAATGTCCTCCGACTGGCATTTGAAGACCTGCAAATTGAGTTAACAGAATATATACGTGTGGATTACCGTTCAGATTTATAGGCAACAACCCTGTGAACTGTCCAAAGTGTTGTATTATTCTCAAATGCCTATTTTAGGTTGTTCAGATGCTGAGCTTCTCTAAGCCTTTCTGAACTGTCAGACACTGACTTTGCAGAGAACCACACATAGATGAAACTGAAAAAGAGACGTTTCTGACCAATCAGTGACCCTGACCCTCCCTGTGCTGACTGATTGTGACTCTGTCGCTGTCCCTCTGTCTGCATGCTACTTCCTGTTTGCTATGTTACTCCCTACAGCTGAGTGGGCAGCTGTAGCCAGACCCCAGACGGCTCTATTCTGAAGCGTCTGTGGCGACTGTGCGTCCGTGTCGCATAGATGATCCCCCTGTGAGCTTTGAAGTCTGCGTCTCTCCGTGGCCAGCGGATGGTCTGGTCTGGCAGCGACTATGCTCACTCTCACTCTTCAGCCTCTAATGGAGAGATAGATTCTACTGCCTCTCTCCTGCTCGCAAAATCCAGATGGCAAAATCCTCTTACGGTTTACCATAATTGGAACCAATTAATCATGTATTGGCCATGTTCCTTGGTAGCCTCTCTCCTATTGGGATAAGCACTGCTCAATTGGTTTATTTCTGTGGATTAGTCCAGTGGGTCTGGAGCTGTGTGACAGGTCCAGAGAGTCCACACATCTACTTATAGAGAGGAGAGCACTGGAGCGTGAGCTAATACAGTAGAGAGAGAGAGCAAGAGAGGGCTGAGGAGGAGGCTTGAAGTGCTGTGCACCTTGTTATGACATGCATTATCTGAATTAGGCCCACAGAATTATACCTGAGGAGGAGGGGCTTCTATGGCGGGAACTTTGAATGTCTTTGAACTTCAGAGTTGGCTTAACGTTGGACCTCAAGCTTGTGTGTGAAGAGCGGGACCAGAATTAAAAACATATCTTACCATTTTGTAGTTAATAAATCCAATGTCAAATGTGATAACTATAGTATCTATCCCTCACTAGCATTGACGGATCATAGGCGCTTTGTTGCCTGCAATGTAAAATAACATTATTAACCGGTTCCCATGCATTTAAAACAATGGAACTGTTCCGGAACAGTAAAGATCACTTTTGTTCCCGTTTCTAATTCTGTTCCTTGATAAATATTATTTTTTCAGGTTTTCAGTTCTGTTCCCTGGACCGGTTCCAACGCCTGGCGAATAGGTGTGTGTACTTTCTCTCGCTCCGCCGGGCTCAGGGTCTATAAGAGGGCCAGTTCAATGTACACAGCCTGTTGTCAAAAATTGATGGGGTTAGGATTTGGGCTAAATCAACTGATGCTGATGTAATTGTGTTTCCTGAAACCTGTCTCAGCAAGTCTGTTTTTGATAAGGATATTTGTATAAGTGGTTACAATGTTTATCGCACTGATCGGGTTAAGAAAGGTGGGGGTGTGGCTATATATGTAAAACTAAATTCCATGTAAGTGTGGCAAAGTCTGAAACTATTTGTAAACAGTTGGAATTTCTTGCTTTGAATATTGAGGTTTCAAAGGGCCTCTCTATAACTGTGATTGGCTGTTACAGACCCCCCTCTGCTCTCTATAACTGTGATTGGCTGTTATAGACCCCCTCTGCTCTCTATAACTGTGATTGGCTGTTACAGACCCCCCTCTGCTCTCTATAACTGTGATTGGCTGTTATAGACCCCCCTCTGCTCTCTATAACTGTGATTGGCTGTTACAGACCCCCCTCTGCTCTCTATAACTGTGATTGGCTGTTACAGACCCCCCTCTGCTCTCTATAACTGTGATTGGCTGTTATAGACCCCCCTCTGCTCTCTATAACTGTGATTGGCTGTTACAGACCCCCCTCTGCTCTCTATAAATGTGATTGGCTGTTATAGACCCCCCTCTGCTCTCTATAACTGTGATTGGCTGTTATAGACCCCCCTCTGCTCTCTATAACTGTGATTGTCTGTTATAGACCCCCTCTGCTCTCTATAACTGTGATTGGCTGTTATAGACCACCCTCTGCTCTCGGTGATGCATTTTCTTCTTTGACGCACCTTGTCTAAACTTCTTTACAGTGAAATGATCTTGATTGGTGATCTCAACTGGTGTTGGTTAAAGCCGCTGTCTGATGATTTAAAAATGTTTTGTAATTCTATGAATCTTACCCAGTTGATTAACTCACCCACTCGCCCAAATCTTAAATGCCCAGATAAATCTACCCTGATTGATTTGATATTGACAAATGTTCCACATAAATATTCTGTGGTTGGTGTTTTTTGTAATGATTTAAGTGACCATTGTGCTGTTGTTGCTGTTAGAAATACTAAGGTTCCTAAGACAAACCCACGTTTTATTCGTAAGAGAAATTTGAAGTGTTTTAATGAGCAGGCTTTCTTTCACGATTTGTTTTATTTTGACTGGAGCAAGATTCTTTCATGATGGTTTTTCCCAAATAGTAAACAAACATGCCCCATTCCGCAGGTTCAGGGTTAAAGGGCAGGATAATCCATGGTTTTCATCTGAGCAGTCTTGTACTATTCACGACTGTAATCTAGCCTGGGCTAAAGCAAGGAAATCATGTTCTGATGCTGATTGGCTTATTTTTAGGCAGTTACGAAACAAGTGTTCTTTTCTTCTCAGGAAGGCCAGGTCTGTTACCACTGATAACCTGAATGACCCTAGAAAGTGTTGAAAGGCTATTTAAGTCTATGTCTGGTAACAGTAATGTTAATGAATTACCATCATGTGTTTTGAAGGACTCTGTTGCTATACAAAACTGAAACGCTGAATTGTTTCAATGAGAACTTTGTTGATTCAGTGTCCTCTGTCTCTGTATAACCCTGTGTGGATGAACCAGTGAGAGCTGGTCAAACTTTGAGCTTTTTGCCATTCTCAGTGCAGGTGGTACATAACGCCCTGAAATCCTTAGATCAGAGAAAGCCTGCAGGTCCTGATCTTTTGGATCCCTGTTTTTTAAATCTGGCAGCTGATTTCATAGCTTAACCACTTATATCGCTGTTCAATCTAACCCTGGAATGTAATGTAATTCCAAAGATCTGGAAATCAGCATTTGTCCTACCACTTTTAAAAGGGGGAGAACCAACTCTTTTGAATAATTATAGGCCAATCTCAAAGCTGTCACCCCTGGTGAAAATACTTGAAACCCTTGTAGCTGAACAGCTAAAATAGTTTTTATTTACTAACTCTATTTTATCAATGTACCAATCGGGCTTCAGGAAGAAGCATCGTACAATTACAGCAGCCATGAAGGTTTTAAATGATATCACTGAAGCCATTGACAAAACACAGCACTGTGTCTCACTTTTTATTGATCTCTCTAAGGCTTTTGATACAGTTAGTCATGCTATACTAAGGCAGATATTGCCGAGTGTAGGTCTTTCGGAGCATGCAGTTGCATGGTTTGCTAACTATCTGTCTGATAGAATTCAATGCACTCAATTTGATGGGCTTATGTCTGTTAAATTGTCTGTCTTGAATGGTGTGCCCCAAGGCTCTGTACTTGGTCCTCTCTTATTCACTATTTATATAAATGATTTTGACAAAAATGTCCAAAATGCACAACTTCATTTTTATGCTGATGATACTGTTATTTACTGTTGTGCCTTGTCTCTTACAAAAGCTTTCCAGAACATGCAAACTGCTTTTTAGACTGTTCAACATACCTTGTGTCAATTGAAGCTTATCCTCAATACTGACAAAACTAAACTAATGGTGTTTTCTAATGCAAGAAATGGACCTCTGAACCTTTCACCTATTACTACCTGTCAGGGCAAGGAGATTGAGGTTGTAACATCATATAAATATCTTGGAATTTTAATTGATGACGGCCTCTCTTTTAAATTGCATATTCAACAACTTACAAAAGATTTAAGCTGAAATTAGGATTTTATTTTAGGAATAAGGCCTGTTTTTCTTTTGAAGCTAGAAGGAACCTAGTATCAGCTACATGTATGCCTTTACTAGACTATGAGGATATTTTATATATGAATGCTTCCGCTCAGTGTTTGAGATCAATTGACACTCTTTACCATGGCACTTTGAGATTTATTTGAAACTGCAAAACCCTTACACACCACTGCACTTTGTATACCAGGGTTGGCTGGCCTTCTCTTGTCACTCGTAGGCTCAGTCACTGGTATACTTTTATTTACAAAGCCATTTTGTGCTTACTACCTTTTTATTTGTGCATTTTTACTGTTCAGAAATGTGGTGGGTCGTCTCTTCGTTCGCTGGACTTTATCCTGCTAACTGTTCCAAATGTCCGAACTGAATTTGGTAAAAGGGCTTTTATGCACTCTGCGCCATCGTCTTGGAACACCTTACAAAATACTTTTAAACTGGAAGAACTCGTCCCGATTGGTGTTTTTAAATCACTGATGAAGGATTTTGAGGCGGATTCTCTGACCTGTCAATGTTTTTAATTTGCTGTTTTATACTCTTGTGAATTCAATGGTTTTTACTAGATTACTTGTAGTTTTTCATGTTGTCAGTCTGTATTTTTTTTGTAATGACTTGGTGCTGCCTATCTAGGCCAGGATGCTCTTGAAAAAGAGATTTGAATCTAAATGAGCCCTTCCTGGTTAAATAAAGGTTAAATAAATCAATAAAATAAATAAAGGTTCAGGGGCTACAGTATTGCTCATAAATTCAGATTCCGGTTCCCTCCTATATGGTAACGCTTTCAGGACAGTTGGGCCAATTATTCTCTCCCCCACTCTCCCTCCGTCACTCTCCCTCCGTCTCTCTCTCTCCATCTCTGGCCAGCCAATAGATGGGAGAGGACAGAGTGACAGAAGCTCCCCAACAGGTGCTTGGGGCTTGGGGCAGGGCTTTAATCGTTGCAGTATGAACACCTAAGCTAATGGTGACAGGATTTGGGCTCACTGGAGGCTCTTATCAGGCCAGCCACTCTGCTGCAGCTTTCAGGCAATCAGCCCGGCCTCCCCACAGGTACTCAGGCACCTTTGCACTTTTAAGTCTATCTGCTTGGCTTTTCGCAGCCCGGCTCAACATTTATACACACAGACATACGCACGCATTCATGCACGCTCTGCCTCCCACTAACTCTGGTTATTGGATTTCACTACCATCCGGTCCACTGAGACATAGGCATTAGTTTACCTTTTCTATCATGTAACAGTGGCACTAAAACATGAGTCTCCTGGTTGTGGTTATATTTGATCACTAACCTGCAGTGAGACGGGCTGCGGTGACTACAGGCCTCCTGTCTTCAGCCTCTAGGTTTTATTATTAGGCTGTGTAGCCAGAGCGGCTGGAGCCAAATGCTGCAGGATTTGACATAATTATTTATTATTAGGCCTTTGGATTTGAGGTTAGAGAAAGGCCAAAGGCCACAGACCGAGTCATTTCCTGACACAGTATGGGGCTCCTTATTGGGAATGTCTATGGCCTAGTCTGCTGTAACCACCACCATATGTCTGCCCTACACAGACATTGTAGTCTTTTTAATAGGTTCCCAGTAATATTAAGCTTGTCTGTGACATCATCCGTCATCTTTTAGAGCATTAGAAGAAGATTGATTGTTGTTTTCTATTTCTGGTTGGAAAGGGCAGACAAGACAACAGATGTAATTGAACCTGTGTGGCCTCTGGTCCAACACCACCCATCAACAGACTAGTCTTACCAGAATCAGCACATTGGGTCTCCAGCCTGGCCTGACCAACACTCTGCGGATGGGAGTCACTTCCTTTTTCGTTGTTGTATTCTTTTATTTTTTGTACCCTTTTTTCTCCCCAATTTGATGGTATCCAATTAGCAGTTACAGTCTTGTCTCATTGCTGAAACGCCCATACGGACTCGGGAGAGGCGAAGGTCAAGAGCTGTGCGTCCTCCGAAACACAACACAACACAACACAGGTTCGTGACACAATGCCCGCTTAATGGTGACCCGGAAGCCAGCCACACCAATGTGTCGGTGGAAACACTGTACACTTGGCAACCGTGTCAGCGTGCATTGAGCCCGGCCCGCCACAGGAGTCGCTAGAGCACAATGGGACAAGGACATCCCTATCGGCCAAACCCTTCCCTAACCCGGACGACGCTGGGCCAATTGTGCACCACCCCATGGGTCTTCCGGTCAAGGCCGGCTGCAACCGAGCCTGGACTCGAACCATGATCTCTAGTGGCACAGCTAGCACTGCGATGTAGTGCCTTAGACCACTCGGGAGGCCCTAATCACTCACTTCTATAGCTGCGGCCTCCACTAGCTCAGATAATGTCCTTTGCGAGCTTTGAGATTGATTTGATATAAATGTATTCAGATTCAATGGCATTTACTTTCATATGTGATTGATGATAAACAGGCAATGTATGCAGGATTGGCTAAAATCTGATGAAAACATTTATATTTGTGGAATATAAACATTTATATTTGTGAAATATACCTGGCTCCAATGTAGAGAGTCCGGTTCACCTTGAGCACTCTCTGAATATGCAGTGTCTCCTGTCTCAGGGATGAACGATGTGGCCGACCCAGAAACACTGGGTACCGCCGTACCACTGTTTAGAGAGAGACAGAGAGAGACAGAGAGAGACAGAGACAGAGAGAGAGAGAGAGAGAGAGAGAGAGAGAGAGAGACAGAGAGAGAGAGAGAGAGAGAGAGACAGAGAGAGAGAGTCAGAGGATGAGAGAGAGAGAGAGAGAGAGAGAGAGAGAGAGTCAGAGGAGAGAGAGAGAGAGAGAGAGAGAGAGAGAGAGAGAGAGAGAGAGAGAGAGAGAGAGAGACAGAGAGAGAGAGAGAGAGAGAGAGAGAGAGAGAGAGAGAGACAGAGAGAGAGAGAGAGAGTCAGAAATTGAGAGAGAGAGAGAGAGAGAGAGAGTCAGAGGATGAGAGAGAGAGAGAGAGAGAGAGAGAGAGAGAGAGAGAGAGAGAGAGAGAGAGAGACAGAGAGAGACAGAGAGAGACAGAGAGAGACAGAGAGAGAGAGAGAGAGAGAGACAGAGAGAGACAGAGAGAGACACAGAGAGAGAGAGAGAGAGAGAGAGACAGAGAGAGAGAGAGAGAGAGAGAGAGAGAGAGAGAGACAGAGAGAGACAGAGAGAGACAGAGAGAGAGAGAGACAGAGAGAGACAGAGAGAGACACAGAGAGAGAGAGAGAGAGAGAGAGAGAGAGAGAGAGAGAGAGAGAGAGAGAGAGAGAGAGAGAGAGAGAGAGAGAGAGAGAGAGAGAGAGAGAGAGAGAGTCAAAGGATGAGAGAGAGAGAGAGAGAGAGAGAGAGAGAGAGAGAGAGAGAGAGAGAGAGAGAGAGAGAGAGAGAGAGAGAGTCAGAGGATGAGAGAGAAGGATGAGAGAGAAGGAGGAGAGAAAGGGATGAGAGAGAAGGAGTAGAGAGCAAAAAAGAGGGAGTTACATAATTTTGTTATCATGCAGTAGTTATCTTGGGGGTGAACAGAGAGGGGAGAGAGCAGAGGGAGGATACAGGGGAGAGGGAACCATACATCTGCTGAGTTACCATGGGAAACTGTCTAACGCTGCCATCTCTTATTGGTCTTGACTGGAGTAAGTGATAGAGTGCCCTCTTCCTTCTACTTTTGTGTCCTCCCACTATTCTGTCCATCTCTGTTCCCCCTTCCACCCATCGCAGATATGCTGAGACTGTTGCCTCCCTGTCTAGGCCCATTATCTGCCTTAATCCAAAACCCTACAGGACCCTACAGGACTCCTACATCTTAGCATTGATAGCCTGAGAAGGGTCTGAATTCAGCTGGGAGGTCTTGGTCGATACTATTGAGTTGTGGTCAATCATGGCCAACTCTGTTCTGGTCTGGAGACTGCCCTTCTATAATGGAGGCTCAGAGTCTGGCCCGCTGTGGGAGCAGCCTGACATCAACCCTGACTCTGACCTCGCACCCACACAACTCACTGACGCCTTACTCCTCACACTATGCATGTCAGCCCTGACCCCACTCCCACAACATAGATCCTGCATATGACCCGTTCAGTCACACCTCACACTACTCCAACCCTTCCATGTTAAACCATGACAGTGACCCCATACTCTACACGCTGTATGTGAGAGAGGTGTTACCTTCAGTGGGTATAAAGTTCAGAGGCCCCGG
Organism: Oncorhynchus keta; assembly: GCF_023373465.1. NCBI lineage: Eukaryota > Metazoa > Chordata > Actinopteri > Salmoniformes > Salmonidae > Oncorhynchus > Oncorhynchus keta. Next base: position 28,213,161 of record NC_068446.1, on the reverse strand, counting down.
TTCCTCTGGAAATGCGGCGCTGGCCAATCGGAGGAGCCAAAAAAGCAGGAAGAAGGGTGGGGCCAGGGTCGCCATGGCAGCAGTAGAACACAGACTCTGTGAAGATAAAGAGAGACAGAGAAAGTGTGGTTAGTCAGATTAAGCCGTAACAGTGACATAGCAGTACACAAACCTAGTGTGACCAGCTCACACTACAATGCACTACACACACTGACTGACTGTCCAGAAAGCAGGCATCCTGTCTGCATTCCCACAAGATCTCTCTCCCTCCAGCTGGACAGAAAAACATAGAGCGAGACAGAGATGATGGAGAAGAGAAGTGCACAGTCAGCCTGAACAGCCTGAACATGAGAAAATACCAGACCACAGGAACCCAATGACACATGAGACACAATGGAGGGAGGGTGGTTTACAACAAGAGGGCAGTAGATGGAGAGAGACAGAGGGAGTGAAAAAGAGAGAGGAGTGAGGTGTGTCAGGTGACTGTTTACTCAAATTAAATCTTTGCCGTCAACGCAAATCACATCTCTGGCAGGTGACTAAACAGCAGGTCTTTTTTATGAAGCCGTTCTACAGCAGCCTGAGCCACAACGAGAGGATGTAATGCACATGGAAATACAAATGATAGCCAAATTAAGTTAGCACACCCAATCCATCGAGAAAATCACTCCTGCACTTTGGAGGAGGAAAGCCTTGGGCATTGCTATTGACTGTTGTCATAAACCTCAAACCGCCTCCCAGAACAGAAGAGATTAGAGCAGAGCAGCTCTTAGTGCTGAAGGTATATTATGCTCTGTAGTGGCTCTTTATTGTGGCTGAAAGAAAGAGCCCTCTCCATACTTATCATCCCTCTTCCTGGATGATTATGCTTCTGCTCTTTTCACAGAAAATCTCAGCGTGAGGATGTTCACAAATATACACTACCGTTCAAAAGTTTGGGGTCACTTAGAAAAGTCACTGAGAAAAGCACATTTTTTGTCCACTAAAATAACATCAAATTGATCAGAAATACAGTGTAGACATTGTTAATGTTGTACATGACTATTGTAGCTGGAAATTGTAGATTTTTTAATGGAATATCTACATAGGTGTACAGAGGCCCATTATCAGCAACCATCACTCCTGTGTTTAAATGGCATGTTGTGTTGGCTAATCCAAGTTTATAATTTTAGAAGGCTAATTGATAATTAGAAAACCCTTTTGCAATTATGTTAGCACAGCTGAAAACTGTTGTCCTGATTAACAAAGCAGTAAAACTGGCCTTCTTTAGACTAGTTGAATATCTGGAGCATCAGCATTTGTGGGTTTGTTTACAGGCTCAAAATGGCCAGAAACAAAGTACTTTCTTCTGAAACTCGTCAGTCTATTCTTGTTCTGAGAAATTAAGGCTATTCCATGCGAGAAATTGCCAGATCTCGTACAAATGGAACGTGCCATTGGAGCACAGGAGTGATGGATGCTGTCACTGGGCTTCTGTACGCCTATGTAGATATAAATCTGCCGTTTCCAGCTACAATAGTCATTTACAACATTAACAATGTCTACACTGTATTTCTGATCAATTTGATGTTATTTTAATGGACAAAAAAATGTGGTCTTTGTTCATAACAAGGACATTTCTAAGTGACCCCAAACTTTTGAACTGTAGTGTATGTCACTGATGAACAAAACATGAACTATTTTAAAATATTTGTAAAGATGACACTTATTTAACTTTTGACATTATTACAGTTTACAATGTCAATAATTTGTTTTGAAAATCAATAAATGGAAAAGCTGTCAGTCACAGTGGCTGACAGCACAAACACAAATGACTCAATGAGTGGGTGTTATTCAGTGGTGTAGTGGTGTAGGTATTATCACATTTGACTCTTCAAGGTTTGGATTTCTTTATTCAAAACCATTTCCATATTTTACTGTGGTTACAAAGGCATTGCATGACATAAATGCAAATAAAGGCACTTTCACACTCTGCCTTTCTCTCCTCAGCATTACCACTCACTCCACACACTCTGCCTTTCTCTCCTCAGCATTGCCACACACTCTGCCTTTCTCTCCTCAGCATTGCCACACACTCTGCCTTTCTCTCCTCAGCATTGCCACACACTCCACACACTCTGCCTTTCCCTCCTCAGCATTGCCACACACTCCACACACACTGCCTTTCTCTCCTCAGCATTACCACACACTCCACCCACTCTGCCTTTCTCTCCTCAGCATTGCCACACACTCTGCCTTTCTCTCCTCAGCATTGCCACACACTCCACACACTCTGCCTTTCCCTCCTCAGCATTGCCACACACTCTGCCTTTGTCACCTCAGCATTGCCACACACACTGCCTTTCTCTCCTCAGCATTGCCACACACTCCACACACTCTGCCTTTCCCTCCTCAGCATTGCCACACACTCCACACACTCTGCCTTTCTCTCCTCAGCATTGCCACACACTCCACACACTCTGCCTTTCTCTCCTCAGCATTGCCACACACACTGCCTTTTTCTCCTCAGCATTGCCACACACTCCACACACTCTGCCTTTCTCTCCTCAGCATTGCCACACACTCCACACACACTGCCTTTCTCTCCTCAGCATTGCCACACACACTGCCTTTCTCTCCTCATCATTACCACACACTCCACACACTCTGCCTTTCTCTCCTTAGCATTGCCACACACTCCACACACTGCCTTTCTCTCCTCAGCATTGCCACACACTCCACACACTCTGCCTTTCTCTCCTCAGCATTGCCACACACTCTGCCTTTCTCTCCTCAGCATTACCACACACTCCACACACACTGCCTTTCTCTCCTCAGCATTGCCACACACTCCACACACACTGCCTTTCTCTCCTCAGCATTGCCACACACTCCACACACTCTGCCTTTCTCTCCTCAGCATTGCCACACACTCCACACACTGCCTTTCTCTCCTCAGCATTGCCACACACTCCACACACTCTGCCTTTCTCTCCTCATCATTGCCACACACTCTGCCTTTCTCTCCTCAGCATTGCCACACACACTGCCTTTCTCTCCTCAGCATTGCCACACACTCCACACACACTGCCTTTCTCTCCTCAGCATTGCCACACACTCTGCCTTTCTCTCCTCAGCATCGCCACACACTCCACACACACTGCCTTTCTCTCCTCAGCATTGCCACACACTCCACACACTCTGCCTTTCTCTCCTCAGCATCGCCACACACTCTGCCTTTCTCTCCTCAGCATTGCCACACACTCCACACACACTGCCTTTCTCTCCTCAGCATTGCCACACACTCTGCATTTCTCTCCTCAGCATTGCCACACACTCCACACACACTGCCTTTCTCTCCTCAGCATTACCACACACTCCACACACTCTGCCTTTCTCTCCTCAGCATTGCCACACACTCCACACACTCTGCCTTTCTCTCCTCAGCATTACCACACACTCCACACACTCTGCCTTTCTCTCCTCAGCATTGCCACACACTCCACACACTGCCTTTCTCTCCTCAGCATTGCCACACACACTGCCTTTCTCTCCTCAGCATTGCCACACACTCCACACACTCTGCCTTTCTCTCCTCAGCATTGCCACACACTCCACACACACTGCCTTTCTCTCCTCAGCATTGCCACACACTCTGCCTTTCTCTCCTCAGCATTACCACACACTCCACACACTCTGCCTTTCTCTCCTCAGCATTGCCACACACTCCACACACTCTGCCTTTCTCTCCTCAGCATTGCCACACACTCCACACACTGCCTTTCTCTCCTCAGCATTGCCACACACTCCACACACTCTGCCTTTCTCTCCTCAGCATTGCCACACACTCCACACACTCTGCCTTTCTCTCCTCAGCATTGCCACACACTCCACACACTCTGCCTTTCTCTCCTCAGCATTGCCACACTCTGCCTTTCTCTCCTCAGCATTGCCACACACTCCACACACTGCCTTTCTCTCCTCAGCATTGCCACACACTCTGCCTTTCTCTCCTCAGCATTGCCACACACTCCACACACTGCCTTTCTCTCCTCAGCATTGCCACACACTCTGCCTTTCTCTCCTCAGCATTGCCACACACTCTGCCTTTCTCTCCTCAGCATTGCCACACACTCTGCCTTTCTCTCCTCAGCATTACCACACACTCCACACACTCTGCCTATCTCTCCTCAACACTTTCACACACACTGGCTTTCTCTCAGAATTGCCACACACTCCACACACTCTGCCTTTCTCTCCTCAGCATCGCCACACACTCTGCCTTTCTCTCCTCAGCATCGCCACACACTCTGCCTTTCTCCCCTCAGCATCGCCACACACTCTGCCTTTCTCTCCTCAGAATTGCCACACACTCCACGCACTCTGCCTTTCTCTCCTCAGAATTGCCACACACTCCACACACTCTGCCTTTCTCTCCTCAGCATCGCCACACACTCTGCCTTTCTCTCCTCAGCATCGCCATACACTCTGCCTTTCTCCCCTCAGCATCGCCACACACTCTGCCTTTCTCTCCTCAGAATTGCCACACACTCCACACACTCTGCCTTTCTCTCCTCATCATCGCCACACACTCTGCCTTTCTCTCCTCAGCATCGCCACACACTCTGACTTTCTCTCCTCAGCATCGCCACACACTCTGCCTTTCTCTCCTCAGAATTGCCACACACTCCACACACTCTGCCTTTCTCTCCTCAGCATCGCCACACACTCTGCCTTTCTCTCCTCAGCATTGCCACACACTCCACACACTCTGCCTTTCTCTCCTCAGCATTGCCACACACTCCACACACTCTGCCTTTCTCTCCTCAGCATTACCGCACACTCCACACACTCTGCCTATCTCTCCTCTGCACTTTCACACACACTGGCTTTCTCTCCTCAGCACTTTCACACACTCCACACACTCTGCCTTTCTCTCCTCAGAATTGCCACACACTCTGCCTTTCTCTCCTCAGCATTGCCACACACTCCCCACACTCTGCCTTTCTCTCCTCAGCATTGCCACACACTCCACACACTCTGCCTTTCTCTCCTCAGAATTGCCACACACTCCACACACTCTGCCTTTCTCTCCTCAGCATCGCCACACACTCTGCCTTTCTCTCCTCAGAATTGCCACACACTCCACACACTCTGCCTTTCTCTCCTCAGAATTGCCACACACTCCACACACTCTGCCTTTCTCTCCTCAGCATCGCCACACACTCTGCCGTTCTGTCCTCAGCATTGCCACACAACCAGCCATTGTAGAACCATCTAGACATCATTATAATGAACTTTATCAGAATATGTCATCTTAACGGAGCATTGCTCAAATTCCTCTCATTGAAGTCAGAACAAGAGAAGTCCCATAACACTAATCGCTCAACACCCAAACCCCAACATTAGAGTAGAATGAGAGAGGAGAGAGTCACAGGCAGAAGAAAAGGAGGTCAGAGGAGAGAAGAGAAGGAATGAGAGAAGAGGAGAGAGAAATACATGTGGAGGAAAATAAAGAGTGGAAGTGGGTGAGTCGGTATTACCAGAGATTCCATTGTGTCTATTTATTAATAATGTATGACTAAATGCCAGGCTTCACACATTCAATTAGCATAATTAGAAACTGAGGGCTCTAGGATTTCATGGGACAACAAGCTAAGCAGATACAGTAGACGTTCAGGGGCAGACACAGCATACAGATCCAGAGAAGTGTTTTCCTAATTATGACAAATGACTGTGGTGGAGTCAATTCAGTGAACAAAGCTAGCCTTTATATTCTAGCCTGTGGCCTTGAGTTTAACTGTAGCCCCAGCCTACTGTATAGCATTCCTTAGCATTACAGTGTAATTGGCTATACTGTATTTACTACAATAGCCATCCACTCCAGCAGGCTTGACACACAGCCATTCATTTGTCCATTCCCACAGACCTAGATCAATGTAATTACAGACATTTAGCCAGGACATTTCCTAAATAAAGCCGTTAAGACATCATTTAGGGTCTGAGATGGAGGGGAGGCTGTGGACGCTGTATTCACAATGGACAGCGAGGGGTCGTCACTGATGGCTTCAATAACACATCATTGGGAGAGTCAACTCTTTAGAAACTCTTATTGAGGAGTGATATTGTGCTGATAGAGTGGAGAACAGGGGCCAGACAGACAGAGGAGAAGAGGCAGGAACCAGGGACCAGGCAGGGAGGCAGGAAGGAGGCTGGCGGGAGGCAGGCAGGTAAAATGAGTGCGATGCAGCATCAGGTTCTAGGTAAACAAAAAGATTGACGCAATACTCCGGGCTGAGATGCTTAGCACGTCAATGACACGGCTCATACTTGTCATTGCTTGGATTTTCTGGAAATGTGAATGCTTTTGTTCGTAATTAAGGATGCCATGGACTCCAATCTCTTCTATCTCAAATCAAAGCCATTTGATTAGATGTTCAGGAGTCTTATGGCTTGGGGATAGAAGCTGTTTAGAAGCCTCTTGGACCTAGACTTGACGCTCCGGTACTACTTGCCGTGCGGTAGCAGAGAGAACAGGCTATGATGAGGGAGTCTTTGACAATTTTTAGAGAAATTGGCTGGAGTCTTTGACAATTTTTAGGGCCTTCCTCTGACACCGCCTGATATAGAGGTCCTGGATGGCAGGAATCTTGGCCACAGTAATGTACTGGGCCGTTCGACTACCCTCTGTAGTGCCTTGCGGTCGGAGGCTGAGCAGTTGCCATACCAGGCAGTGATGCAACCAGTTAGGATACTCTCGATGGTGCAGCTGTAAGAACCTGTTGAGGATCTGAGGACCCATGCCAAATCTTTTCAGTCTTCTGAGGGAGACTGGTGTGCTTGAACCATGTTAGTTTGTTGGTGATGTGAACGCCAAGGGACTTGAAGCTCTCAACCTGCTCCACTACAGGGGACTGAGTACACACTCCTGAGGGGCCCCTGTGTTGAGGATCAGCATGGCGAATGTGTTGTTACCTACCCTTACCACCTGGGGGCGGCCCTTCAGGAAGTCCAGGATCCAGTTGCAAGGGGAGGTGTTTAGTCCCAGGGTCCTTAGCTTATTGATGAGCTTGCAGAGCACTATGATGTTGAAAGCTGAGCTGTAGTCAATGAACAGCACATAGGTGTTCCTTTTGTCCAGGTGTGAAAGGGCAGTGTGAAGTATAATAGAGATTGCATCATCTGTGGATCTGTTGGGGCAGTATGCAAATTGGAGTGGGTCTAGGGTTTCAGGGACATTGGTGTTGATGTGAGCCATGACCATCCTTTCAAAGCACTTCATGGCTACAGACATGAGTGCTAGATGTTGGTAATCATTTAGGCATGTTATCTTAGTGTTCTTGGGCACAGGCACTATGGTGGTCTGTTTAAAACATATTGGTATTAAAGACTCGGACAGGGAGAGGTTGAAAATGTCGGTGAAGATACTTGACAGTTGGTCAGCGCATGCTCGCAGTACACGTCCTGGTAATCCATCTGGCCCTGCGGCCTTGTGAATGTTGACCTACTCACATTGGCTGTGGAGAGCGTGATCACACAGTCTTCCGGAACAGCTGGTGCTCTCATGCATGTTTCAGTGTTATTTGCCTCGAAGCAAGCATAGAAGTAGTTTAGCTCGTCTGGTAGGCTCGTGTCTCTGGGCAGCTCTCGGCTGTGCTTAGCGGGATTAGTGGGATAGCGGGATTTCTTATAAGCTTCCGGGTTAGAGTCCCGCTCCTTGAAACCGGCAGCTCTGGCCTTTAGCTCAGTGCAGATGCTGCCTGTAATCCATAGCTTCTGGTTGGGGTATGTACGTAAGGTCACTGTGGGGACGACGTCATCGATGCACTTATTGATGAAGCAGATGACTGATGTGGTGTATTCCTCAATGCCATCGGAGGAATCTCGAAACATATTCCTGTCTGTGCTAACTAAACAGTCCTGTAGCTTAGCACCTGCTTCCTCTGACCACTTTTTTATTGATCTAGTCACTGGGGCTTCCTGCTTTAATTTCTGCTTGTAAGCAGGAATCAGGAGGATAGAATTATGGTCAGATTTGCCAAATGGAGGGCGAGGGAGAGCTTAGTATGCGTCTGCTTCACAGCCTTGGTGTTAGCGTGTGTACTCTGAGAAAGTGCTTCCATTACATAGCCCTGAGACTCTTGTACTATGAAGCACACCTTGGATTGGAGAGCAAACCCAGATTATGCATGTCCTAAATAGAGAGATTGGTAGGTATATTGTGGTGTGTTACAGTATTCAGTTGCATGAGGCATGTCTTATTATACAGTGGTAACACACAACCCCGCTGTAAATCAATAGCTGAGCTCTGGTACAAGTAGACAAGCACTAATGACCAGAGTGGGTTCATCAGTGAACTTTACAACCCAACGATCGAAACTTAATGGCATTGGTCAATATTTTAAATATGTCTCCGTAGTATATAGCAGGCCTACATGGGAAAAGGGAACTGAAAAGCCTGAACCAGTGTAGTACTGTACCTTTTTCCCACAATGAATGAATCCCTTAATTTGCGTGCTGCAAGCCCCACTTCATAGATCTTATAGCGGCTAATTGTCATATCAGGGAGGGGAGGGTGTGCTTTATGGAGTGTGTAGAATCAATCACAGGCTAGCCTCATCCAGTTTGGAGCGCTTTCAAGTAGCAATAACAGGAGACACTACCTACACTCACATAAGGGATGCCTTTACTGGAGAAACACAGAATGTTATCATATTAACTTTCTCATAAGATCACATGGACACATGAAAACACAGATTTTTGGAACACCTGATCACGTGAAATGTATGCAGTTTTTCCGTGACGGTGGATAGAAAGTGAGAGGAGACGGATACTCATAAAGGAGAGACGAAATGAGGAAGAAAGTTAGAAAAAAAAGTAAGCGAGTGAGAAAGAGAGAGAGAATGAGGGAAGGTAAGAGCACAGAGTGTGGCAGAAAGCACTGAAGGAATCACGTTGGATATGTGGAAAGTGAAGCTAAAGTATGCGAGGAATGCTTTAATAGGTTGGAGGCTGGGAAAGGCGCTGAGAGCAGAAGAGCATCGAGCCAAGAGTGGACTGATTCTTTCCTGAGCACACCCTAAATCTGCTCCAGTGACCCGGGATGCTTAACCTCCCCTCATCCCCTCCCTCCCTCCTTCTCCTCCCCAGGGACAAGCCAGTCAGCTCAACTTTAAACTCTAAACACTCAACCACCAGTGCAGGTTCCGCTCCACAAATTATCCCTCTCACTCACGCCTCATGTAAAAACACTGCAGGATTCCAGTCACTCACGCCTCATGTAAAAACACTGCCGGATTCCAGTCACTCACGCTCACTCACGCCTCATGGATTCCAGTCACACGCCTCTCACGGCGATTCCTCATGTCAAAAACACTGCAGGATTCCAGTCAACGCCTCACTGTCACTCACGCTTCAAAAACACTCCGGATTCCAGTCACTCACGCCTCATGTAAAAACACGGCAGGATTCCAGTCACTCACGTAAAAACCTCATTCCAGTCACTCACGCCTCATGTAAAAACAAAGGATTCCAGTCACACATGTAAAAAAACACGCCTCATCACGTAAAAACACTGCAGGATTCCAGTCACTCACGCCTCATGTAAAAACACTGCATTCCAGATTCCAGTAAAAAACTGCAGGATTCCAGTCAGCCTCATGTAAAAACACTGCAGGATTCCAGTCACTCACGCCATGTAAAAACACTGCAATTCCAGTCACTCACGCCTCATGTAAAAACACTGCAGGATTCCAGTCACTCACGCCTGTAAAAACACAGCCTCATGTAAAAACACTGCAGGATTCCAGTCACTCACGCCTCATGTAAAAACAAAAACTCACTGCAGGATTCCAGTCACTCACGCCTCATGTAAAAACACTGCAGGAAACACGGCACTGCAGGATTCCAGTCACTCACGCCTCATGTAAAAACACTGCAGGATTCCAGTCACTCACGCCTCATGTAAAAACACTGCAGGATTCCAGTCACTCACGCCTCATGTAAAAACACTGCAGGATTCCAGTCACTCACGCCTCATGTAAAAACACTGCAGGATTCCAGTCACTCACGCCTCATGTAAAAAAACACTGCAAAAACACTGTAAAAACACTGTAAAAACAGGATTCCAGTCACTCACGCCTCATGTAAAAACACTGCAGGATTCCAGTCACTCACGCCCATGTAAAAACACTGCAGGACAGTCACGCCTCATGTAAAAACACTGCAGGATTCCAGTCACTCACGCCTCATGTAAAAACACTGCAGGATTCCAGTCACTCACGCCTCATGTAAAAACACTGCAGGATTCCAGTCACTCACGCCTCATGTAAAAACACTGCAGGATTCCAGTCACTCACGCCTCATGTAAAAACACTGCAGGATTCCAGTCACTCACGCCTCATGTAAAAACACTGCAGGATTCCAGTCACTCACGCCTCATGTAAAAACACTGCAGGAAACACTCATGTAAAAACACGGCAAAACACTGTAAAAACGGATTCCAGTCACTCACGCCTCATGTAAAAACACGGATTCCAGTCACTCACGCCTCATGTAAAAACACTGCAGGATTCCAGTCACTCACGCCTCATTCTCAGTAAAAACACTGCAGGATTCCAGCCTCATGTAAAAACACTGCAGGATTCCAGTACGCCTCATGTAAAAACACAGTCACGCCTCATGTAAAAACACTGCAGGATTCCAGTCACTCACGCCTCATGTAAAAACACTGCCGGATTCCAGTCACTCACGCCTCATGTAAAAACAAATTCCAGTCACTCACGCCTCATGTAAAACACTGCAGGATTCCAGTCACTCACGCCTCATGTAAAAACACAGGATTCCAGGATTCCAGTCACTCACGCCTCATGTAAAAACACTGCAGATTCCAGTCACTCACGCCTCATGTAAAAAACATTCCAGTCACTCACGCCTCATGTAAAAACACCAGCACGGATTTCCAGTCACTCACGCCTCATGTAAAAACACTGCAGGATTCCAGTCACTCACGCCTCATGTAAAAACACTGCACGGATTCCAGTCACTCACGCCTCATGTAAAAACACTGCAGGATTCCAGTCACTCACGCCTCATGTAAAAACACTGCAGGATTCCAGTCACTCACGATTAAAAACACTGCAGTCACTCACGCCTCATGTAAAAACACTGCCGGATTCCAGTCACTCACGCTCATTCATGATTCCAGTCACTCACGCCTCAAAAACACTGCAGGATTCCAGTCACTCACGCATGTAAAAACACTCAGGCCTCATGTTCCAGTCAACTCATGTAAAAACACTGCAGGATTCCAGTCACTCACGCCTCATGTAAAAACACTGCAGGATTCCAGTCACTGCACGCCTCATGTAAAAACACTGCAGGATTCCAGTCACTCACGCCTCATAAAAACACTGCAGGATTCCAGTCACTCACGCCTCATGTAAAAACATTCCAGTATGTAAAAACACTGCAGGATTCCAGTCACTCACACGCCTCATGTAAAAACACTGCAGGATTCCAGTCACTCACGCCTCATGTAAAAACACTGCAGGATTCCAGTCACTCACGCCTCATGTAAAAACACTGCAGGATTCCAGTCACTCACGCCTCATGTAAAAACACTGCAGGATTCCAGTCACTCACGCCTCATGTAAAAACACTGCAGGATTCCAGTCACTCACGCCTCATGTAAAAACACTGCAGGATTCCAGTCACTCGCGCCTCATGTAAAAACACGGCGGATTCCAGTCATGCCTCAAAACAAAACACAGTCACTCACTCCTCATGTAAAAACACTGCAGGATTCCAGTCACTCACGCCTCATGTAAAAACACTCCAGTCACTCGCCTCATGTAAAAACACTGCAGGATTCCAGCTCACGCCTCATGTAAAAACACTGCAGTCACTCACGCCTCATTCCAGTCACTCACGCCTCATGTAAAAACAAATTCCAGTCACTCACTGTAAAAACACTGCAGGATTCCAGTCACTCACGCCTCATGTAAAAACACTGCAGGTCAACGCCTCATTCAGGATTCCAGTCACTCACGCCTCATGTAAAAACACTGCAGGATTCCAGTCACTCAGGATTCCAGCCTCATGTAAAAACACATGTAAAAACACTGCCGGATTCCAGTCACTCACAGGCCTCATGTAAAACAAAAAACACGGGCAGGATTCCAGTCACTCACGCCTCATGTAAAAACACTGCAGGATTCAGTCACTCACGCCTCATGTAAAAAACTGCAGGATTCCACTGCCTCAGCAGGATTCCAGTCACCAGTCACTCACGCCTCATGTAAAAACACTGCCGGATTCCAGTCACTCACGCCTCATGTAAAAACACTGCAGGATTCCAGTCACTCACGCCTCATGTAAAAACACTGCAGGATTCCAGTCACTCACGCCTCATGTAAAAACACTGCAGGATTCCAGTCACTCACGCCTCATGTAAAAAAAAACACTGTAAAAACACTGCAGGATTCCAGTCACTCACGCCACATGCCAGTCACTCACGCCTCATGTAAAAACACTGCATGATTCCAGTCACTCACGCCTCATGTAAAAACACTGCAGGATTCCAGTCACTCACGCCATGTAAAAACACTGCCGGATTCCAGTCACTCACGCTTCATGTAAAAACACTCCAGTCACTCACGCCTCATGTAAAAACAGGATTCCAGTCACTCACGCCTCAGTAAAAACACTCATTCCTCACTCACGCCTCATGTAAAAACACTGCAGGATTCCAGTCACTCACGCCTCATGTAAAAACACTGCAGGATTCCAGTCACTCACGCCTCATGTAAAAACACTGCAGGATTCCAGTCACTCAGTCATGTAAAAACACTGCAGGATTCCAGTCACTCACGCCTCATGTAAAAACACTGCAAAACACGCCTCATGTAAAAACACTGCAGGCCTCATGTAAAAACACTGCAGAATTCCAGTCACTCCATGTAAAAACACTGCAGGATTCCAGTCACTCACGCCTCATGTAAAAACACTGCAGGATTCCAGTCACTCACACCTCATGTAAAAACACTGCAGGATTCCAGTCACTCACGCCTCATGTAAAAACACTGCAGGATTCCATTCCAGTCAAAAACACAGGATTCACGCCTCATGTAAAAACAAATTCCACACTGCAGTAAAAACACTGAGGATTCCAGTCACTCACGCCTCATGTAAAAACACTGCAGGATTCCAGTCACTCACGCCTCATGTAAAAACACTGCAGGATTCCAGTCACTCACGCCTCATGTAAAAACACTGCAGGATTCCAGTCACTCACGCCTCATGTAAAAACACTGCAGGATTCCAGTCACTCACGCCTCATGTAAAAACACTGCAGGATTCCAGTCACTCACGCCTCATGTAAAAACACTGCAGGATTCCAGTCACTCACGCCTCATGTAAAAACACTGCAGGATTCCAGTCACTCACGCCTCATGTAAAAACACTGCAGGATTCCAGTCACTCACGCCTCATGTAAAAACACTGCAGGATTCCAGTTCCAGTCACTCACTCACGCCTCATGTAAAAACAAAAACACTGCAGGATTCCAGTCACTCACGCCTCATGTAAAAACACTGCAGGATTCCAGTCACTCACGCCTCATGTAAAAACACTCACGCCTCATGTAAAAACAGGATTCCAGTCACTCACCATGTAAAAACACTGCAGGATTCACTCACACCTCATGTAAAAACAAAACACTGCAGGATTCCAGTCACTCACACCTCATGTAAAAACACTGCAGGATTCCAGTCACTCGCGCCTCATGTAAAAACACTGCAGGATTCCAGTCACTCACGCCTCATGTAAAACTGCCGGATTCCAGTCCAATCAACCAAAACATGGCTGTTTGCATGAAGACTGATGCGACTGCAGGGCTGTGCTCTAGACTTTCTGTCTCTGGTTTGGAACCGTAGAGAAGACACACGTACCGTAACACCACCAGACACACGGTCACTTTGACCACATTCTTAGAGTGTCGTCTTTGGACACAGCCATTTCACTTGCACAAGTGATGGTAACATAGCTATGTTTATTTATGGAGTGAGATCTATATTACCTCTTACAGCATGGCTACATCACTCTTTATATTAGCAGCATTGCCCAGAACATATCTTTAGTTTCTACGCATTACAGTCAGAAGGCATTACCCTTCAGCATTCATCTTATTATCTTGGAACAATATATCTCACTATTGAGGGTGTGAGTTGAGCACTGAGCAGACAGAACTGCAGAGCCGTGCTTGGCGGAGTACAAAAGTCCTATATATGTGCTTACTGTTGATGAAGGAGTTATATCTGCAGGTATGACTGGAGCTGTACCTCCAGGCCCTATGTCACTCCCACGAACCTCCTCACTCATCATCATTACACCTACTGAGAGGCTGAGACGAAGAAGTGTGTGGGGCAGCAGCACTAGCCAGGAAGAATACGCCATTGTCTGAGAATGTCTGGAATAGGGATTGGTAACAGACATCTGTAAAAGCTGATCAGATAAAAAGAGTGTTATGACAACGTTTCAACCTGGTGATCCATACATCCATTATGACCACATGTTCTGTCACAGAGACATAAACACATCACAACTATAGATAAATGGGACCTGACCTTTAACCCCGGCCCAGATTATAGCTATCATCAGCAGGACAGGGATCGAGAGTGGGGTCGCAAATTACACATAAATCAGGAAATACAAACTACTTCACGCAGTAGAAGTAAAATAACAACCCGTTGGAGTGACAGAGAGTACAACCATAGCATCCATCACCCGTTGGAGTGACAGAGAGTACAACCATAGCATCCATCACCCGTTGGAGTGACAGAGAGTACAACCATAGCATCCATCACCCGTTGGAGTGACAGAGAGTACAACCATAGCATCCATCACCCATTGGAGTGACAGAGAGTACAACCATAGCATCCATCACCCATTGGAGTGACATCCATCATCCATCACCCGTTTGACAGAGAGTGACAGAGAGTACAACCATAGCATCCATCACCCGTTGGAGTGACAGAGAGTACAACCATAGCATCCATCACCCGTTGGAGTGACAGAGAGTACAACCATAGCATCCATCACCCATTGGAGTGACAGAGAGTACAACCATAGCATCCATCACCCGTTGGAGTGACAGAGAGTACAACCATAGCATCCATCACCCGTTGGAGTGACAGAGAGTACAACCATAGCATCCATCACCCGTTGGAGTGACAGAGAGTACAACCATAGCATCCATCACCCGTTGGAGTGACAGAGAGTACAACCATAGCATCCATCATAGCATCATAGCATCCATCACCCGTTGGAGTGACAGAGAGTACAACCATAGCATCCATCACCCATTGGAGTGACAGAGAGTACAACCATAGCATCCATCACCCGTTGGAGTGACAGAGAGTACAACCATAGCATCCATACAACCATAGCATCCATCACCCGTTGGAGTGACAGAGAGTACAACCATAGCATCCATCACCCGTTGGAGTGACAGAGAGTACAACCATAGCATCCATCACCCGTTGGAGTGACAGAGAGTACAACCATAGCATCCATCACCGTGAGCGTCTATAAACTCAGACGACTAGCTCTCCAGCCTGTTAGAATACTAGAGAAACCTGCCTATTGGTTGAGCATCACACACAACCAACCTTGATGGGATTATTCTCCTAAAATCCCCCTGAGGCCATGTGTTGTCTTACAGAAATAGACTGGGAAATGTAATACCCCAACTTGTTCTCATCCAGCCTCCGTGAATCACGAGGGAAGATGGATTTATTGTAATGGAAACTATGGTCTGGGTCTCGGCCTGTCAGAGGGAGGGAGGGAGGGAGCATGTCAAGGTAAGCATTTCCTCTGTTCTATTTGGAGGGGGAGGAGACGTCAGAAGGGGGAGATAGAGGGGAAAGCGAGAGAGAGCGGGAGAAGAAGGGAATGAGAGAGGGAGAAAGAGAGGCAGGGCTGTAGACATTGTGGGATTCAGAATGACACCTCAGTATACTAATGGTATTTTTCTAGTTCTACCAAACCTCCTCATCTTCCCTTTTCTCCTTCCTCTCCTTTCCTGACTGTAGACCAGGGTGAACCTGATGACTGCAGTACTGTTAGGCCTTCAGCACCAAATGAACATGATAAGAAGAAACCTGCCTAATGGTCGGGAAAGAAGAACACAACTGCAAGGCTAGCAGAACACGCAAATATAAGTTGAATGTGGTCAGTATCGCAACTGAGTTGATGGGTAACAGCAGCAATCCTCTCTTTCTCTGTCTTCCACATCTCAGATCAGACTGTAACAGCATATTCCAGGAGGAAATCAGCTCAGGAGAAATGTCACTCTCACGCCTCATCAAAAACAATATCTAAAAGCAATTCCAATTTCTGACTGTCTGGTTGGAGACATAAACGAAATAGAAATGCAGGATATCCTCCTCCCTCACCGGGTGAGACAGTCACAGCACCATGGTAAAGCAGAACGATAGTGATAGAGTGGTAGAGCGATAGAGCGATATATAGATAGATACATCCCTTCACATCAAACACAGCATAGCCCTTTGCTGCAGGCAGTCTGACGACCCCTACACATGCAATCAGACACTATCCTGGACACACATATTTATTCAGCAGATTATTTGTCCATCTGCTCCCCCCCCATCTGCTCCCCCCCTGTCGTTCACTTCCCTGTATCTGTCCCTTTCTCTCCCCTCTCCCTTTCTGTCTCTCTATGACTTCCCTGTATCTGTCCCTTTCTCTCCCCTCTTTCTTTCTGTCTCTCTATCACTTCCCCGTATCTGTCCGTTTCTCTCCCCTCTCCCTTTCTGAATCTCTCTATCACTTCCCTGTATCTGTCCCTTTCTCTCCTCTCTCCCTTTCTGTCTCTCTATCACTTCCCTGTATCTGTCCCTTTCTCTCCCCTCTCCCTTTCTGTCTCTCTATCACTTCCCTGTATCTGTCCCTTTCTCTCCCCTCTCCCTTTCTGTCTCTCTATCACTTCCCCATATCTGTCCCTTTCTCTCCCCTCTCCCTTTCTGAATCTCTCTATCACTTCCCTGTATCTGTCCCTTTCTCTCCCCTCTCCCTTTCTGTCTCTCTATCACTTCCCCGTATCTGTCCCTTTCTCTCCCCTCTCCCTTTCTGAATCTCTCTATCACTTCCCTGTATCTGTCCCTTTCTCTCCCCTCTCCCTTTCTGTCTCTCTATCACTTCCCCATATCTGTCCCTTTCTCTCCCCTCTCCCTTTCTGAATCTCTCTATCACTTCCCTGTATCTGTCCCTTTCTCTCCCCTCTCCCTTTCTGTCTCTCTATCACTTCCCTGTATCTGTCCCTTTCTCTCCCCTCTCCCTTTCTGTCTTTCTATCACTTCCCTGTATCTGTCCCTTTCTCTCCCCTCTCCCTTTCTGAATCTCTCTATCACTTCCCTGTATCTGTCCCTTTCTCTCCCCTCTCCCTTTCTGTCTCTCTATCACTTCCCTGTATCTGTCCCTTTCTCTCCCCTCTCCCTTTCTGTCTCTCTATCACTTCCCTGTATCTGTCCCTTTCTCTCCCCTCTCCCTTTCTGAATCTCTCTATCACTTCCCTGTATCTGTCCCTTTCTCTCCCCTCTCCCTTTCTGTCTCTCTATCACTTCCCTGTATCTGTCCTTTCTCTCCCCTCTCCCTTTCCTCTCTATCACTTCCCTGTATCTGTCCCTTTCTCTCCTCTCTCCCTTTCTGTCTCTCTATCACTTCCCTGTATCTGTCCCTTTCTCTCCCCTCTCCTTTCTCTCTCTATCACTTCCCTGTATCTGTCCCTTTCTCTCCCTCTCCTTTCTGTCTCTCTATCACTTCCCTGTATCTGTCCCTTTCTCTCCCCTCTCCCTTTCTGAATCTCTCTATCACTTCCCGTATCTGTCCCTTTCTCTCCCCTCTCCCTTTCTGTCTCTCTATCACTTCCCTGTATCTGTCCCTTTCTCTCCCCTCTCCCTTTCTGAATCTCTCTATCACTTCCCTGTATCTGTCCCTTTCTCTCCCCTCTCCCTTTCTGTCTCTCTATCACTTCCCTGTATCTGTCCCTTTCTCACCCCTCTCCTTTCTGAATCTCTCTATCACTTCCCTGTATCTGTCCCTTTCTCTCCCCTCTCCTTTCTGTCTCTCTATCACTTCCCTGTATCTGTCCCTTTCTCTCCCTCTCCCTTTCTGTCTCTCTATCACTTCCCTGTATCTGTCCCTTTCTCTCCCCTCTCCCTTTCTGAATCTCTCTATCACTTCCCTGTATCTGTCCCTTTCTCTCCCCTCTCCCTTTCTGTCTCTCTATCACTTCCCTGTATCTGTCCCTTTCTCTCCCCTCTCCCTTTCTGTCTCTCTATCACTTCCCTGTATCTGTCCCTTTCTCTCCCCTCTCCCTTTCTGTCTCTCTATCACTTCCCTGTATCTGTCCCTTTCTCTCCCCTCTCCCTTTCTGAATCTCTCTATCACTTCCCTGTATCTGTCCCTTTCTCTCCCCTCTCCCTTTCTGTCTCTCTATCACTTCCCTGTATCTGTCCCTTTTCTCCCCTCTCTCTTTCTGAATCTTCTATCACTTCCTGTATCTGTCCTTTCTCTCCCCTCCCTTTCTGAATCTCTCTATCACTTCCCTGTATCTGTCCCTTTCTCTCCCCTCTCCCTTTCTGTCTCTCTATCACTTCTGTATCTGTCCCTTTCTCTCCCCTCCCCTTTCTGTCTCCTATTTCCCGTATCTCGCTTTCTCTCCCTCTCTCCTTTCTGTCTCTCTATCACTTCCCTGTATCTGTCCCTTTCTCTCCTCTCTCCCTTTCTGAATCTCTCTATCACTTCCCGTATCTGTCCCTTTCTCTCCCCTCTCCCTTTCTGTCTCTCTATCACTTCCCTGTATCTGTCCTTTCTCTCCCCTCTCCCTTTCTGTCTCTCTATCACTTCCCTGTATCTGTCCCTTTCTCTCCCTCTCCTTTCTGAATCTCTCTATCACTTCCCTGTATCTGTCCCTTTCTCCCCTCTCCCTTTCTGTCTCTCTATCACTTCCCGTATCTGTCCCTTTCTCTCCCCTCTCCCTTTCTGTCTCTCTATCACTTCCCTGTATCTGTCCCTTTCTCACCCCTCTCCCTTTCTGAATCTCTCTATCACTTCCCTGTATCTGTCCCTTTCTCTCCCCTCTCTCTTTCTGAATCTCTCTATCACTTCCCTGTATCTGTCCCTTTCTCTCCCCTCTCCCTTTCTGAATCTCTCTATCACTTCCCCGTATCTGTCCCTTTCTCTCCCCTCTCCCTTTCTGAATCTCTCTATCACTTCCCTGTATCTGTCCCTTTCTCTCCCCTCTCCTTTCTGAATTTCTCTATCACTTCCCTGTATCTGTCCTTTCTCTCCCCTCTCCTTTCTGTCTCTCTATCACTTCCCCGTATCTGTCCCTTTCTCTCCCCTCTCCCTTTCTGAATGTCTCTATCACTTCCCTGTATCTGTCCCTTTCTCTCCCTCTCCCTTTCTGTCTCTCTATCACTTCCCTGTATCTGTCCCTTTCTCTCCCCTCTCCTTTCTGTCTCTCTATCACTTCCCTGTATCTGTCCCTTTCTCTCCCTCCCTTTCTGTCTCTCTATCACTTCCTGTATCTGTCCTTTCTCTCCCCTCTCCTTTCTGAATCTGTCGTTCACTTCCCTGTATCTGTCCCTTTCTCTCCCCTCTCCCTTTCTGTCTCTCTATCACTTCCCGTATCTGTCCCTTTCTCTCCCCTCTCCCTTTCTGAATCTCTCTATCACTTCCCTGTATCTGTCCCTTTCTCTCCCCTCTCCTTTCTGTCTCTCTATCACTTCCCTGTATCTGTCCCTTTCTCTCCCCTCTCCCTTTCTGTCTCCTTTCTGTATCTGTCCCTCTCTCCTCTCCCTTTCTGAATCTCTCTATCACTTCCCCGTATCTGT
This sequence comes from Oncorhynchus keta, assembly GCF_023373465.1. NCBI lineage: Eukaryota > Metazoa > Chordata > Actinopteri > Salmoniformes > Salmonidae > Oncorhynchus > Oncorhynchus keta. The sequence continues at coordinate 28,193,266 of NC_068446.1, read as the reverse complement.
CCCTTTCTCTCCCCTCTCCCTTTCTGTCTCTCTATCACTTCCCTGTATCTGTCCCTTTCTCTCCCCTCTCCCTTTCTGTCTCTCTATCACTTCCCTGTATCTGTCCCTTTCTCTCCCCTCTCCCTTTCTGTCTCTCTATCACTTCCCTGTATCTGTCCCTTTCTCTCCCCTCTCCCTTTCTGAATCTCTCTATCACTTCCCTGTATCTGTCCCTTTCTCTCCCCTCTCCCTTTCTGTCTCTCTATCACTTCCCTGTATCTGTCCCTTTCTCTCCCCTCTCCTTTCTGAATCTCTCTATCACTTCCCTGTATCTGTCCCTTTCTCTCCCTCTCCTTTCTGAATCTCTCTATCACTTCCCTGTATCTGTCCCTTTCTCTTCCCTCTCCCTTTCTGTCTCTCTATCACTTCCCTGTATCTGTCCCTTCTCCCTTTCTGTCTCTCTCACTTCCTTTCTGCTTTCTCCCCTCTATCACTTCCCTGTATCTGTCCCTTTCTCTCCCTCTCCTTTCTGAATCTCTCTATCACTTCCCTGTATCTGTCCCTTTCTCTCCCCTCTCCCTTTCTGTCTCTCTATCACTTCCCTGTATCTGCTTTCTCTCCCCTCCCTTTCTGTCTCTCTATCACTTCCCTGTATCTGTCCCTTTCTCCCCTCTCCCTTTCTGAATCTCTCTATCACTTCCCTGTATCTGTCCCTTTCTCTCCCCTCTCCTTTCTGTCTCTCTATCACTTCCCGTATCTGTCCTTTCTCTCCCTCTCCCTTTCTGTCTCTCTATCACTTCCCTGTATCTGTCCCTTTCTCTCCCCTCTCCCTTTCTGTCTCTCTATCACTTCCCTGTATCTGTCCCTTTCTCTCCCCTCTCCCTTTCTGTCTCTCTATCACTTCCCTGTATCTGTCCCTTTCTCTCCCCTCTCCCTTTCTGAATCTCTCTATCACTTCCCCGTATCTGTCCCTTTCTCTCCCCTCTCCCTTTCTGTCTCTCTATCACTTCCCTGTATCTGTCCCTTTCTCTCCCCTCTCCCTTTCTGTCTCTCTATCACTTCCCTGTATCTGTCCCTTTCTCTCCCCTCTCCCTTTCTGTCTCTCTATCACTTCCCCGTATCTGTCCCTTTCTCTCCCCTCTCTCTCTCTTTCTGTCTCTCTATCACTTCCCTGTATCTGTCCCTTTCTCTCCTCTCTCCCTTTCTGTCTCTGTATCACTTCCCTGTATCTGTCCCTTTCTCTCCCCTCTCCCTTTCTGTCTCTCTATCACTTCCCTGTATCTGTCCCTTTCTCACCCCTCTCCCTTTCTGAATCTCTCTATCACTTCCCCGTATCTGTCCCTTTCTCTCCCCTCTCTCTTTCTGTCTCTCTATCACTTCCCTGTATCTGTCCCTTTCTCTCCCCTCTCTCTTTCTGTCTCTCTCCCGACTCTCTCTATTTCTCTTTCTCCAGAAATCAGCCACCTGCTCATCCAATTTAGTGAGATCAATTCCCCAGTATCTACTTCAATAGAAGAGTGTGCAGTCTTGTCTGCCTCTGCCTTCCTGTCTGTATCCCTGTCGTTCAGGTAGAATGAATGTCAAGATTCAAACGATTCACAAGTATAGTACATAAAGTACACAAGTACACTGGGAACACCCATGCATTGTGTTAATCAAGTAACGTCATAATTGTCTATCATGTACACAAAGACAACACTGGGAATGCAAACACACAGAAGCACAATTACACACACATGCACAACTACTAACACATACACAGGCGCACCCACATATCTATCTGTGAGTAGCAGGCATAACTCCCAGCTCTGAATGTGGCTGGCTTGATTCTTCCACACCAGAACTGACAGGCATGTTAATCAGGGTGGGGGGCTGACAGCGCCACCATACACATCTCTCTCTCTCTCAGTCTCTCTCTCCATCTGTCTCTCTTTACCCCTTTATCTCTATTTATCCTTTGCTATCTGACAAGATCTCTCATTTTCACATATCTTCACTCTCTCTCCATCTCTCTCTCTCTCTCTCTCTCTCTCTCTCTCCCTCTCTCTCTCTCTCTGTTTGTTATTATTATTATTATTATTAAATTTGTCTTTCTTTCGGTCTCTCTCTCTCCCTCTCTCTGTCTCTCTGTCTCTGTCTCTGTCTCTCTCCCTGTCTCTCGCTCTCTCTTTCTCTCTCCGTCTCTCTGTCTCTCGCTCTCTCTTTCTCTCTCCGTCTCTCTGTCTCTATTTCTCTCTTTTTGTCTCTCTCTCTGTCTCTCTCTCCATCTCCCTCTCGCTCGCTCTCTCAAAGGGGCTTTATTGGCATGGGAAACATATGTTAACATTGCTAAAACAAGTAGATAATATACACAATATTACACATACAGAAATTTCAAAACAATAAAGACATTACAAATGTCATATTATACATATATATATATATATATATATATATATATATATATATATATATATATACAGTGTTGTAACAATGTACAAATGGTCAAAGAACACAAGGGAAAATAAATAAAATATGGGTTGTATTTACAATGGTGTTTGTTCTTCACTGGTTGACCTTTTCTTGTGGCAACAGGTCACTAATCTTGCTGCTGTGATGGCTCTCTCTCTCTCTCTCTCTCTCTCTCTCTCTCTCTCTCTCTCTCTCTCTCTCTCTCTCTCTCTCTCTCTCTCTCTCTCTCCTTCATCTCCTTTCTCTCTCTCTCTCTCATCTCATCCGCTCTCTCTCCTCTCTCTCCATCTCCCTCTCTCTCTCCTCTCTTTCTCTCTCTCTCCCCTCTCTCTCCATCTCCTCTCTCTCTCCTCTCTCGCTCTCTCCTCTCTCTCCATCTCCCTCTCTCTCCATCTCTCTCTCTCTCTCTCTCTCTCCATCTCTCTCCTCTCTTTCCATCTCCCTCTCTCTCCATCTCTCTTCTCTCTCTCCATCTCTCTCTCTCTCCCTCTCTCTCCATCTCTCTCTCTCTCTCTCTCCATCTCTCTCTCCATCTCTACTCTCTCCCTCTATCTCCATCTCTCCTCTCTCTCCATCTCTCTCTCTCCCTTCATCTCTCTTTCTCTCTCTCTCTCTCTCTCTCTCTCTCTCTCTCTCTCTCTCTCTCTCTCTCTCTCTCTCTCTCTCTCTCTCCATCTCTCTCTCTCTCTCTCTCTCTCTCTCTCTCTCTCATCTCCCTCTCTCTCTCTCTCCCTCTCTCTCTCCTCTCTTTCTCTCTCTCTCACCCTCTCTCTCCATCTCCCTCTCTCTCTCCTCTCGCTCTCTCCTCTCTCTCCATCTCCCTCTCTCTCCCCATCTCCCTCTCTCTCCATCTCTCTCCTCTCTCGCCATCTCCCTCTCTCTCCATCTCTCTCCTCTCTCTCCATCTCTCTCCTCTCTCCCTCTCTCTCCATCTCTCTCCTCTCTCTCTCCATCTCCATCTCTCTCCTCTCTCCCTCTCTCTCCATCTCTCTCCATCTCTCTCCTCTCTCTCCATCTCCCTCTCTCTCCATCTCTCTCCTCTCTCTCTCTCGTCTCTCTCTCTCTCTCCTCTCTCTCCATCTCTCTCCCGATCTCCCTCTCTCTCTCCATCTCTCTCCTCATCTCTCTCCTCATCTCTCTCTCTCTCGCTGTCTCTCTTTACCCCTTTATTCTCTATTTATCATTTTCTGTCTGACAGGATCTTGCATCTTCACATATCTTTCAAATATTGTCCTTCTCTCTCTGTCTAGCATCCCGTTGCTGTCTAGCATCCTGTCTAGCATCCCGGGCAAACCATTTCCATCTGTCTAATAATGCATTATTTTCTGTGTTGGTGTGATACGATTTGTGCTGGGAGGTTTGGTGGCGGTGGTGAAAAGTTTATTTCGCAGGACTTTGTTAAGATTTCTCATTCCTCTTTCTCTCTCTCTAGCTGACAGTTTAATTGCCCGCTTATCCTCTCCTCTCTCTGCTCACAGTTCCTTACAGCCCCTCTGTGCTGTTTACTACAGAGAGATTGGGTTACGCTGGGCAAATCTGGGTGGGTGGGTTGGGAGTGGACTGTTCTAGTGATATCAAAGGGTGTGTGTGTGTGTGTGTGTGTGTGTGTGTAGGGGGTTATAGATGTCAGTCAGTCTTGACAGGAAGGTTGAGTGTAGGGGGGTGGACGGGGGCTGATATATGAAAAACGGAAAATATTGAATCCAGGTTTAGTGTTAACTGAGCCTGTTGCTAGGGAGATGAGAACTCAGGGACATATTAAGGCATAACTGAAGAATAGACTGATAAAGCTGTAGCAGCAGCCATTCACAGAGAGCAATAGTCATACACATGTTCAGACAGAGAGAGGGGGGGTGAAAGAGAAGAAGGGCGAGAGAGAGAAAGAGAAAGGGAGGGAGAGAGAGAGAGCGAGGGAGGGAGAATGAGAGAGAGAGAGCGAGGGGAGAACGAGAGAGAGCGAGGGGGAAGGAGAGAGAGAGAGAGAGAGAGAGAGAGAGAGAGAGAGAGAGAGAGAGAGAGAGAGAGAGAGAGAGATTGTGTGTGAGAAGAAAGTAAGTAAGTAAGTAAGGAAGGAAGGAAGGAAGGAAGGAAGGAAGGAAGGAAGGAAGGAAGGAAGGAAGGCAGGCAGGCAGGAAGGAAGGAAGGAAGGAAGGAAGGAAGGAAGGAAGGAAGGAAGGAAGGAAGGAAGGAAGGAAGGAAGGAAGGAAGGAAGGAAGGAAGGAAGGAAGGAAGGAAGGAAGGAAGGAAGGAAGGAAGGAAGGAAGGAAAAAGAGGAAAGAAGTACGGTGGGAAAGAGGAAAAATAAAGAAAATGGTTGGAAATGGGTGAGACAAAGAGATGGGGAGGAGAGTGTGAAAGAGTGGTGCCGAGACAGAGAAAGAAGCGTGGCCAGTCAATAGCTCAGTGCGAACACGTATGTGTGGAGGGGAGAGTACATAAGAGCCACTCACACATTAATAAACATTGGGCTGAGCTCAGTGAAGGATTAAAGGAGATGCTTCTATGACCTGAATGACCCTGTCAGACTTTCCTGAATATGTTATTATGGTTGACGGCTCCTTTTATTTATTTTAGTTCACTGGCTTTTCTGCTCTGTCTGCACAATGAATAGGTTTCACATGACATCCTCAGACCCTTCAAAATAATACCACCAGGAGTTCCTTAGTTCCTTTATCGAATCAGCCAATAATATCCCCCGCTGCACTCACGCTCCCTGCCGGTTGGAGGGTTATTCGACAATGTCATTTACTACCTGGCATGTCAAGGAATGGATCAAATCAATACAGTCATTTATTTCCCTCCAAACGCCATGGCATCCGCGCCGTTTGGTCATTCAATTCAATAAAGAAGAAGAAAAAGTGCAGTAGAAAAGTCTCAGTGGGATCCAGCGAGGCGACGTGAGGCGATTTAAAACAACACCGTTTTAACACGTACAGCTACATGCTTTAGTCAGACAGAGAAGAGACAAACAGGTCTGTCTTTTCACAATTCAGAGGCATGTTTCTAAGCCTATTCTGGCTCAGGCACAAGACTCACGGCTGGGTGGGTGGCCTTACGTCTACACAGTGAACAGGAATGCAGACTCATTTAGGCCTTAATGACAACAACAATCCCACACAGTCTCATTGATCACCTGTCATCAAGCCTTGAAAGACCTTCGGCTTCCCACATCCATTGTGCTCCTGCAGAGTTGATTCTATTAATACAAAGTGATGTCCAAATCACAGTGTAAGTTGTGTACCGTTGACTGGTGTTTTTCCAGAGCCAGCCAAACACACTAGAGGTTTCCTGCTGCTTTTGTTGACAGATGCACCAATTTAAGTAGACCGAAAGGAGAGGGACAAACAGCCAAGACAATGCACCGTTTCCTACACAACTCTCTCAAGACACCCACATTCCATAACGCTTCTTCCAACAAGTCACTCAACAAAGAAGAGATTTCCATTCATCCTGTGTTGCTCATTGTAGTAGCTAAATACTTCTTCATTCTGAAGGAAAACAATAGTGAGAGAGCTGCACCATCCACTGTGTGGTACTGGCATATCTGAGCTGGTGGATGCATGTACAGTGCAGTGCACAAGGACTAGAACACGCCATTGATTAAACCTCGGTCGGCTGTTTATTGAAGGATCTCCAGGGTTCATCTTGAGCAGAGAACCCAGGGCCTTACAAGCCTTACTGTGTATGATGCTACACCCTGGGTTTCTGTCTCTCTCTGTCCGTGTGAGAGAGACAGGCCCCTACTATACAATATCCCCCAGTAATGAACTCCTTAGTTCCTTCGTTTTCTATCAGTCCACTGGTTCAGTTTCTCTCCCATCGGGTATTTCCAGGATTATTGTCATACCAGCACAGATAAAGGAGATAGAATGAAGTACTGTGGAACGAAGACAGTGCTCTGGATAGGTCTGACTAAAATACAACTTAGCCTAACATTCGCCATTCTGCACCTTGTCTCACTTGGAGATCTGGTGCAACTGAAGGACGGATGGACGACTGTCAAGCCAGGAAGGTCTTATTTGGATCGGATAGAGAGATCTATATTCATCTAGAGGTGAGGATAGGAGAGATGGAGAGAGAGAGGGAGCGAGAGAGCGGGTAGGGGAGCGGGAGAGAGAGAGGGTGCAGAAATGAAATGTTGATTCTGAGAGAGATGACAGAGGGAGATGAAAACCCAACTCGAGAGCTGAATGGAAAGTGGTGGAGACAAATGGAACAGACGGGGGAAGGCAGCCTCCCCAGTGTTGTGGTAATATCGCTCTCTCTCACTGAAACAATTCTGCTCATGACAAGATAAGGACAGCCGTCACAACCTGAGCCTCCGTTTTTTACTCAATCCGAGTGGCGGCTAAATAACACTGCCAAAATGTCTGTCTCATCTCCTCTGCTAGCTATCGCATTCTGCTGTTGTTCCATCAAGAGTAAGAGGGAGAAAAACACAGACGGTTGACGGGAACTTAGTAGAAGCAACACTGGCGTTAAATGCACCGTAATGGCCTCCGCTGTAGAACAGACACAGAACATCAGTTTACACTGTGCTGTATGAAAGACTGGGTTCATGAGAGCTTTAAGTCCTTAATGATACGACCCAGGTTCATTTCTCTCAGTGCGGATGGCCAGAGCTGTAGACCAGTGATCAGACCTGTGAAATGTATTGGCTATGAGCTTCGAAATGGCTGCACACCCTGGCCAAAGAGACATGATCAGAATCATTTCTAATCCAGGAGATGTGTTAGAGAGAGGAGTGAAGGATAAAGAGATGGAGGGAGGCAATAGAAAGGGGGACGTTTCCTCCCTGCTCTGATGTATAATGGCTGCAGTTTACAAATGAAACATTGCGCCATGGTGCCTGATTCCCGGAGTCAATCAGAGTATGAACCTCCCTCGCTCTCTCTTTCTCGTTCCCTGTACCCTCTCTTTCTCTCAACCCTCCCCCCCCTCTATTTCTCTGGTGTTCAGTCAGGCTTGCTGCATCCACACTGCCAATGGGCGCTATGGCAACAAGACATTCCCTCTGTAAGTGTCTCGACATAGATGAGTATCAGTAGGAGACTGTGTGTGTGCCTGCATGCTTGTCTAATCCTATGCCTATGATTTTGCTGGTGTGATATGATAGGGAATAAATGTCAAATGTGTTTGGGTTGAGTACAGGCTTAACATGCTTATATAGCCTCTATAAAACATCAAGGGAAGTAAACATCTCCCATATCCTATGGGGTAAGCCATTTCAGTTGAAATCATATACATACAAATTACAATTGAGAATATACATCAAGTCGGTTTTTATATTCACCCAGGTTGAATGCTTTGGGCCTAGATTAAATGAGAATATGTTGTCCTCCGCTCATGGTAGTGTACAAGTTGCCTCTAATGATCCCACAGCATCGCTGTTCAACCACTTACAGAGGATATGTAAATAACCACTGTCTTTTCTTCAAGATTTTGGTAATGAGGCCCTTTATCTACTCGTAGACAACATCTTTATGTCTCTGTGTCCCGTATGAAGGAAGTTCGAGGTAGTTTCATGAGCCAATGCTAACTAGAGTTAGCGCAATGACTGGAAGTCTATTGGTATCTGATTGCATGAATATCAAAACACCAAACATAACAAAGTGACTGATGAGTGTCAGGTGGAACTACAAAAAAAAATATATAGTTTACTTATTAGACCATTCACAAATACTACTGAACTATTGTTGTTTAGAATGCAACCTGTAGAGTTGAAGTCCCTCTCTCCTATCTGTCTGTCTCTCTCTCTCTCTCTCTCCTATCTGTCTGTCTCTCTCTCTCCTATCTGTCTGTCTGTCTGTCTCTCTCTCTCTCTCTCTCCTATCTGTCTGTCTGTCTGTCTCTCTCTCTCTCTCTCTCTCTCTCTCTCTCTCTCTCTCTCTCTCTCTCTCCTATCTGTATGTCTCTCTCTCTCTCTCTCCTATCTGTCTGTCTGTCTCTCTCTCTCTCTCCTATCTGTCTGTCTCTCTCTCTCTCCTATCTGTCTGTCTGTCTGTCTCTCTCTCTCTCTCCTATCTGTCTGTCTGTCTGTCTCTCTCTCTCTCTCCTATCTGTCTGTCTGTCTGTCTGTCTGTCTGTCTGTCTGTCTGTCTGTCTGTCTGTCTGTCTCTCTCTCTCTCTCTCTCTCCTATCTGTCTCTCTCTCTCTCTCTCTCTGTCTGTCTGTCTGTCTGTCTGTCTGTCTGTCTGTCTGTCTGTCTGTCTGTCTGTCTGTCTGTCTCTCTCTCCTATCTGTCTGTCTGTCTGTCTGTCTGTCTGTCTGTCTGTCTGTCTGTCTGTCTGTCTGTCTGTCTGTCTGTCTGTCTGTCTGTCTGTCTCTCTCTCTCTCTCTCTCTCTCTCTCCTATCTGTCTGTCTGTCTCTCTCTCTCTCTCTCCTATCTGTCTGTCTCTCTCTCTCTCTCTCTCTCTCCTATCTGTCTGTCTCTCTCTCTCCTCTGATCCCCAATTTTGTGATATCCACTGGGCTCGGGAGAGGCGAAGGTGGAGTCATGCATCCTCCGAAACATGACCCACCTAACCGTTCTTCCTAACACCCACAAGCTTAACCCAGAAGCCAGCCGCACCAATGTGTCAGAGGAAACACCATTCAACTGCCAACCGAAGTCAGCCTGCAGGCACTCGGCCCGCCATAAGGAATCACTAGAGCACAATGAGCCAAGTAAAGCCCCCCCGGCCAAACCGTCACCTAACCCGGACGACGCTGGGCAAATTGTGTGCCACCCTATGGGACTCCCGCTCACAGGCCGGTTGTGACACGGCCTGGGTTCGAACCGGTGTCTGTAATGATGATACCTTAGACCACTGCGTCACCGGGAGGCCCCAAACACTCTTATTGGGAGGCAGCCTTCGCAATCCTCCAGAGCATCATTTACAATTACTATCAGACCATCATACCATTAATGAAGATCTGAGTCAGTCAGAAGATGATTCAGTGTCTCTTTGTTCTCATTCTCCTCCTACTCAGAGAGAATGAGGCCATCTGTTGTGTCATGATGTTCTGGGATGAAACTCCTATTTCCTATAGTCGGTCAGTTGGTATGTTGGTCAGAGGATGAGTGGCTGCTGGGGGCAGGGGTGTGACCTCTGTGTGTGTATATGTGTGTCTGGGTGTTATTGGTACAGTGTTGAGAGCCACTCTGTCACTCAGACACCAGCCCCTGCTGCAGTCTGTCGGTGCTGCGGGGTAGAGGGGGAGAGATAGAGACAGAGACAGAGAGAGAGAGAGAGAGAGAGAGAAAGAGAGAGAAGGGTTGAATGGCTGGAGCCCTGGAGGCCTAAAGAGAGGAGGAGGAGGAGGAGGAGGGGTTGGTACTTTGGCACTCTGGCAGCCTGGCATCGGCCCAACCCTGGGCCTGTGTGGGGGCGTACTGACTCAACATCTGATCCAACCAATTACAATGTACTGGCCCTCCTACCAAGTTGTCGATGTCACGTGAAGTGTGAACATGCAAAACCTGCTGCCCTCCTAAAAAACCCAGACCGGCATGGTGAGTGTCATCCAGCTAGCCCCGGTGCAGCAGGCTGAGATGTCTGTTCAGGCTCTAAAGGATGTCTATTGATCATCCCACTTCCTCTTTATCTTTAATCAAAAGCCTGAGAAACTCTGATGTTTAATTAATGAGGCAGTGCGAGAAGCCCACTGACAGGCTCCGAGAGCCCGCTTTAATTCATTATTAATGAACGCACACTAATTATCCAAGTGCCGCGCCGTGCGCCATGGTGTACGGAGGGGAGCGCCAGAAAAAGAGACAGAGAAAGAAGGAAGAGGCTCGTCACCCATCTCCTTCATCCACATCCAAATCCATCTCCATTTCATCACCGCTCACATATCCATTGCATCACAAACTTCGTCTCTCTCTTTTTTATCCACATATTAAAGCACTCCAACTTGTATATGCTCTGGGAGAGAGAGAGTAAAGGGGATAGAGACAGAGGGGAGAGAGAGAGTAAAGGGGATAGAGACAGAGGGGAGAGAGGGGATAGAGACAGAGAGTAAAGGGGATAGAGACAGAGGGGAGAGAGAGAGTAAAGGGGATAGAGACAGAGGGGAGAGAGAGAGTAAAGGGGATAGAGACAGAGGGGAGAGAGAGAGTAAAGGGGATAGAGACAGAGGGGAGAGAGAGAGTAAAGGGGATAGAGACAGAGGGGAGAGAGAGAGTAAAGGGGATAGAGACAGAGGGGAGAGAGAGAGTAAAGGGGATAGAGACAGAGGGGAGAGAGAGAGTAAAGGGGATAGAGACAGAGGGGAGAGAGAGAGTAAAGGGGATAGAGACAGAGGGGAGAGAGAGAGTAAAGGGGATAGAGACAGAGGGGAGAGAGAGTAAAGGGGATAGAGACAGAGGGGAGAGAGAGAGTAAAGGGGATAGAGACAGAGGGGAGAGAGAGAGTAAAGGGGATAGAGACAGAGGGGAGAGAGAGTAAAGGGGATAGAGACAGAGGGGAGAGAGAGTAAAGGGGATAGAGACAGAGGGGAGAGAGAGTAAAGGGGATAGAGACAGAGGGGAGAGAGAGAGTAAAGGGGATAGAGACAGAGGGGAGAGAGAGAGTAAAGGGGATAGAGACAGAGGGGAGAGAGAGAGTAAAGGGGATAGAGACAGAGGGGAGAGAGAGTAAAGGGGATAGAGACAGAGGGGAGAGAGAGAGTAAAGGGGATAGAGACAGAGGGGAGAGAGATAGTAAAGAGGATAGAGACAGAGGGGAGAGAGAGAGTAAAGGGGATAGAGACAGAGGGGGAGAGAGAGAGTAAAGGGGAGAGAGAGAGTAAAGGGATAGAGACAGAGGGGAGAGAGAGAGAGTAAAGGGGATAGAGACAGAGGGGAGAGAGAGTAAAAGGGATAGAGACAGAGGGGGGAGAGAGAGAGTAAAGGGGATAGAGACAGAGGGGAGAGAGAGAGTAAAGGGGATAGAGACAGAGGGGAGAGAGAGAGTAAAGGGGATAGAGACAGAGGGGAGAGAGAGTAAAGGGGATAGAGACAGAGGGGAGAGAGAGTAAAGGGGATAGAGACAGAGGGGAGAGAGAGTAAAGGGGATAGAGACAGAGGGGAGAGGAAAAGTGTGGTGGAAATGAAGAAGAATAATGCATCAGAGTGCATGCTCTGTCTGTAAATATATATATATCTGTGAATATATATATATATATATAACTTCTCCTTCAATATCCACTCAAGTTCTTCAGAAAGCCGCGGCTGTGGATCCCCGAACTCGACTAGAGAAGGGTCAGGGACAGGCCGTTTTCTGCAGATGGATGGGCTGCTCCTCTCCTCTGACATGGGCTCATCTGTAGGTATAGGGACCCGGAAGCCAGTGCCTAACACACATTGATAAATGTAAGCTGGGCTGTGTGACGGTGCTGCTGGGGAGGACTGCAGGGAAACTAGGACAGCAGATCAGATCCACAGCTCCAGCACCTGACTCACTGTTACTGGCTCCTTCTGCTGCTGCTGAGACTCTCTGTTAAAAGGTGTGTGTTGGTTCAGTGTCTAGGGAACACAGACCATCTGACAGCGTTGGCCCCATGGTATCATTATGACTTGTATTTCCACCCAATTTATTCATCATAGAATCCTCTTGATAGACATAGCAACAAAATAGTATTTAGAATAAAGTTTTGATCGTGGTCATGGAAGATTGCTGCTTTTTCATCACAAGCTTACTGTGCCTCACAATTCTCAAGCGCCTGTTCTCTACCTTTCCCTGCACCTCCCCCGTCTGTTTCCTTCTTTCCCCACACTGTGCAGAAATGAGATGGGAGAGAGGAGCTGTGACTGGATCATGTTGCCCCCTGCTTTGGATCCACCAATATCACACTGATCTCTCTGTCAAACACTCACATTTTCCATCCATCATCCTGTCCTCCAATAACAAACCCTGTAAACTCTCCTCTTCCTCCTCTCTCTATACTGCTCTTCTTCATCGCCGTGGGCAAGCTGAATCTCTTCTGGCTCTGCTATCCTCAATCTCCTCTGCACATCTCTTCTGCACATCTCCTCTGCACATCTCTTCTGCACATCTCCTCTGCACATCTCCTCTGCACATCTCCTCTGCACATCTCTTCTGCACATCTCCTCTGCACATCTCCTCTGCACATCTCTTCTGCACATCTCCTCTGCACATCTCCTCTGCACATCTCTTCTGCACATCTCTCTGCACATCTCTTCTGCACATCTCTTCTGCACATCTCTTCTGCACATCTCTTCTGCACATCTCCTCTGCACATCTCCTCTGCACATCTCCTCTGCACATCTCTTCTGCACATCTCCTCTGCACATCTCTTCTGCACATCTCCTCTGCACATCTCTTCTGCACATCTCCTCTGCACATCTCCTCTGCACATCTCTTCTGCACATCTCCTCTGCACATCTCTTCTGCACATCTCTTCTGCACATCTCTTCTGCACATCTCCTCTGCACATCTCTTCTGCACATCTCTTCTGCACATCTCCTCTGCACATCTCTTCTGCACATCTCCTCTGCACATCTCTTCTGCACATCTCTTCTGCACATCTCCTCTGCACATCTCCTCTGCACATCTCCTCTGCACATCTCTTCTGCACATCTCCTCTGCACATCTCTTCTGCACATCTCCTCTGCACATCTCCTCTGCACATCTCCTCTGCACATCTCCTCTGCATATTTATTTATTTATTTATTTTATTTAACCTTTATTTAACCAGGTAGGCAAGTTGAGAACAAGTTCTCATTTACAATTGCGACCTGGCCAAGATAAAGCAAAGCAGTTCGACAGATACAACGACGCAGAGTTACACATGGAGTGAAACAAACATACAGTCAATAATACAGTATAAACAAGTCTATATACAATGTGAGCAAATGAGGTGAGAAGGGAGGTAAAGGCAAAAAAGGCCATGGTGGCAAAGTAAATACAATATAGCAAGTAAAACACTGGAATGGTAGTTTTGCAATGGAAGAATGTGCAAAGTAGAAATAGAAATAATGGGGTGCAAAGGAGCAAAATAAATAAATTAATTAAATACAGTTGGAAAAGAGGTAGTTCTTTGGGCTAAATTATAGGTGGGCTATGTACAGGTGCAGTAATCTGTAAGCTGCTCTGACAGTTGGTGCTTAAAGCTAGTGAGGGAGATAAGTGTTTCCAGTTTCAGAGATTTTTGTAGTTCGTTCCAGTCATTGGCAGCAGAGAACTGGAAGGAGAGGCGGCCAAAGAAAGAATTGGTTTTGGGGGTGACTAGAGAGATATACCTGCTGGAGCGTGTGCTACAGGTGGGAGATGCTATGGTGACTAGCGAGCTGAGATAAGGGGGGACTTTACCTAGCAGGGTCTTGTAGATGACATGGAGCCAGTGGGTTTGGCGACGAGTATGAAGCGAGGGCCAGCCAACGAGAGCACACAGGTCGCAATGGTGGGTAGTATATGGGGCTTTGGTGACAAAACGGATTGCACTGTGATAGACTGCATCCAATTTGTTGAGTAGGGTATTGGAGGCTATTTTGTAAATGACATCGCCAAAGTCGAGGATTGGTAGGATGGTCAGTTTTACAAGGGTATGTTTGGCAGCATGAGTGAAGGATGCTTTGTTGCGAAAATAGGAAGCCAATTCTAGATTTAACTTTGGATTGGAGATGTTTGATATGGGTCTGGAAGGAGAGTTTACAGTCTAACCAGACACCTAAGTATTTGTAGTTGTCCACGTATTCTAAGTCAGAGCCGTCCAGAGTAGTGATGTTGGACAGGCGGGTAGGTGCAGGTATCGATCGGTTGAAGAGCATGCATTTAGTTTTACTTGTATTTAAGAACAATTGGAGGCCACGGAAGGAGAGTTGTATGGCATTGAAGCTTGCCTGGAGGGTTGTTAACACAGTGTCCAAAGAAGTATACAGAATGGTGTCGTCTGCGTAGAGGTGGATCAGAGACTCACCAGCAGCAAGAGCGACCTCATTGATGTATACAGAGAAGAGAGTCGGTCCAAGAATTGAACCCTGTGGCACCCCCATAGAGACTGCCAGAGGTCCGGACAGCAGACCCTCCGATTTGACACACTGAACTCTATCAGAGAAGTAGTTGGTGAACCAGGCGAGGCAATCATTTGAGAAACCAAGGCTGTCAAGTCTGCCGATGAGGATGTGGTGATTGACAGAGTCGAAAGCTATGTGAATCTCCTCTGCTCATATCCTATGTTCATCTCCTCTGCACATCTCCTCTGCACATCTCATCTGCATATATCCTATGTTTATCTCCTCTGCACATCTCATCTGCACATCTCCTCTGCACATCTACTCTGCATATCTCCTATGTTCATCTCCTCTGCACATATCCTATGTCCAGCACCTCTGCACATCTCCTCTGCACAGCTCATCTGCATATATCCTATGTTTATCTCCTCTGCACATATCCTAGGTCCATCACTTCTGCACATCTCATCTGCACATCTCCCTGCACATCTCCTCTGTACATATCCCTGCACATCTCCTCTGCGTGTGTCCTCTGCACCTCTCCTCTGCACATCTCCTATGCTCATCTCCTCTGCATGTGTCCTCTGTATGTCCCCTTTGAATGTTTCCTCTGCACATCTACTCTTCACGTGTCCTCTGCACATATCCCTGCACATGTCCTCTGCACATCTCCTCTGCACATCTCCCTGTACATTTCTTCTGCACATCTCCCTGTACATCTCCTCTGCACATCTGCACATCCTCTGCACATCCTCTCTGCACATCTCCTCTGCACATCTACTCTGCACGTATTCTCTGCACATCTACTCTGCACATCTCATCTCATTTGTATCATCTCCTCTGCACATATCCTATGTCACCTCTGCACATCTCCTCTGCATCTTCTGCATCCTATGTTTATCTCCTCTGCATGTGTCCTTTGCACATCTCCTCTGCA
The DNA here is from genome assembly GCF_023373465.1 of Oncorhynchus keta. Classification (NCBI taxonomy): domain Eukaryota; kingdom Metazoa; phylum Chordata; class Actinopteri; order Salmoniformes; family Salmonidae; genus Oncorhynchus; species Oncorhynchus keta. The sequence goes on along the minus strand of NC_068446.1, from coordinate 28,177,963 downwards.
TGTCTCCTCTGTACTATGTCTCCTCTGAATGCATATCTCCTCTGCACATCTCCCTGCACATCTCCTCTGCATGTGTCCTTTGCACATCTCCTCTGCATGTCTCCTCTGTACGTCTCCTTTGAATGTGTCCTCTGCACATCTCCCTGCACACCTCCTCTGCACATCTCCTATGTTCATCTCCTCTGCACATCTCCTCTGCACATCTCCTATGTTCATCTGCACATCTCCTCTGCACACCTCCTCTGCACATCTCCTATGTTCACCTCCTCTGCACACCTCCTCTGCACATCTCCTATGTTCACCTCCTCTGCACACCTCCTCTGCACACCTCCTCTGCACATCTCCTATGTTCACCTCCTCTGCACACCTCCTCTGCACACCTCCTATGTTCATCTCCTCTGCACACCTCCTCTGCACATCTCCTCTCCTCCTCTGCACACCTCCTCTGCACATCTCCTCTGCACATCTCCTCTGCACACCTCCTCTGCACACCTCCTCTGCACATCTCCTATGTTCATCTCCTCTGCACACCTCCTCTGCACACCTCCTCTGCACATCTCCTATGTTCATCTCCTCTGCACACCTCCTCTGCACACCTCCTCTGCACATCTCCTATGTTCATCTCCTCTGCACATCTCCTCTGCACATCTCCTATGTTCATCTCCTCTGCACATATCCTCTGTCCATCACCTCTGCACATCTCCTCTGCACATCTCATCTGCATATCTCCTATGTTTATCTCCTCTGCACATATCCTATGTCCATCTCCTCTGCACATCTCCTCAGCATATCTCATCTGCACGTGTCATCTGCACATCTCCTCTGCACATCTCTTCTGCATGTGTCCTTTCATCTCCTCTGCATGTCTCCTCACGTCTCCTTTGAATGTGTCCTCTGCACATCTCCCTGCACATCTCCTCTGCATGTGTCCTTTGCACATCTCCTCTGCATGTCTCCTCTGTTCTCCTTTGAATGTGTCCTCTGCACATCTCCCTGTTCACCTCCTCTGCACACTATGTTCATCCTCTGCACACCTCCTCTGCACATCTCCTATGTTCATCTCCTCTGCACACCTCCTCTGCACACCTCCTCTGCACATCTCCTATGTTCATCTCCTCTGCACACCTCCTCTGCACATCTCCTATGTTCATCTCCTCTGCACACCTCCTCTGCACATCTCCTATGTTCATCTCCTCTGCACACCTCCTCTGCACATCTCCTATTTTCATCTCCTCTGCACACCTCACATCTGCATCTTCACCTCCCTGCACACCTCCTCTGCACATCTCCTATGTTCATCTCCTCTGCACACCTCCTCTGCACACCTCCTCTGCACATCTCCTCTGCACATCTCCTATGTTCATCTCCTCTGCACACCTCCTCTGCACACCTCCTCTGCACATCTCCTATGTTCATCTCCTCTGCACACCTCCTCTGCACACCTCCTCTGCACATCTCCTATGTTCACCTCCTCTGCACACCTCCTCTGCACATCTCCTATGTTCATCTCCTCTGCACACCTCCTCTGCACACCTCCTCTGCACACCTCCTCTGCACATCTCCTATGTTCATCTCCTCTGCACACCTCCTCTGCACACCTCCTCTGCACATTTCCTATTTTCATCTCCTCTGCACACCTCCTCTGCACACCTCCTATGTTCAACTCCTCTGCACACCTCCTCTGCACACCTCCTCTGCACACCTCCTCTGCACACCTCCTCTGCACATCTCCTATGTTCATCTCCTCTGCACATCTCCTCTGCACATCTCCTATGTTCATCTCCCTGCACATCTCCCTGCACACCTCCTCTGCATATCTCTCTGCACATCTCCCTGCACATCTCGCACATCTGCACATCTCCCTGCACATCTCCTCTGCACATCTCCCTGCACATCTCCCTGCACATCTCCCTGCACATCTCCTATGTTCATCTCCTCTGCACATCTCTCTGCACATCTCTCTGCTTGGCTGTTGTCTTCTCTTTATTCTCCCACCATCTCTCTTCCACCTTCCCTCTCTCCTCGCCCTGGGCCTCCCTCACCCCCATCATCTCAACGCACCCTCTCGTTCCCTACCCAGGATGCATTGTGCCAGTCAAATAAAAATATGAAACACACAGACCCGTCACATGATCTCAAATTACTCTCTAATGTTGCAAATGGAGGGATCCCTGTGGGGCTGGAGCAGGCTGGGGCTGGTTGGGCGAGCGTGAACTAACAGGTAGAACATTTACGAGTTAGAGTTAGCTAAAGGTCGACAGTTAATCCGATCCGTGCCTATAAGTCTGGTACTATAGCAACAATAAACATAACACAGTGTATACAAAACATGAATCAAAACCCCTATACTAGTTTTGATTAAACTTAAAAATGTGTTTTTCAAAATAACTAATTCTGTTATTGTGGGTGTCGTTCTGCAATACTTAATGTATATTACTCAGGGAAATGATTACTTTGTACCAATCTACAGGCTACAGGCAGTGGTTGGTAGATAAAGTGGGGTTTTTTATGACACCACCCCAACTCACTCATTCTTCAGTGCGTGGCAGAACATTGAAATGGAAAATTAACAAATCAACCCTGAATGAGTATGAAAAACTAATTTCCCCCCCAAAACCTATAAAATGGAGACCTTATGCTGTGAAATGGAAAACAGATTGAACATTGAAATCCCCCATGCAACCGGAGCCGGCTCTAACAGTTCATTAGACCGGGGCCAATATGTTAGAGTAATCAGGAGCTATCTGATTTCCCTGCTTATACTGCCACGGTGAGCTGTGCTCTCTACGACTGGGTGCTAGGGACTGGCACAGAGATACCAGCCACTATGAAGACCTTCTGCCTGGTGTCACAGTGTGTCTGTTCCCTTCTAAAACAACCAGGCTGATACCACTGATGGTTCTTCCTGTAGTATGCGTCACTCAGCCGCAGGCCGCACTGCCAGTGTCCACACCAAACAAGAGATACAGGGATATAATAGACCGCTCTGTGCCAGAGACATACATCAAACGTATTTGCTTTCAGTTGAGACTACTTCTGGGCAACAAAAAAACATTCACATGGCTCCAGCCTGAGCAAACACAGTAACACGCGCACTGAGTCAACAGCAGAGAGGCAATAGGCCTTGAAACCCAGGAGACTCAGTCTAACAGTGGAACAGTCTCCAGCAAGCCCCCTGTTTTTACTGGAGCCCCCCAGCCCTGCTCCATGGCCCTACCCACTCTGCCCCCTCGCTGACTGTGGGCTAAATATAGCGAGGGGCTGGGGCCTGGGCTGTCTGATGGGCTCCATTATCTGCCTGTGGGGCTCTTGTGTTCTTCCATGATGTCTGATCTGCACCTGTCTCTTGCCCGGCATCCCTGTGCACATGGCCAATCAGGTCAGCCTAAATATAGCCCCGCTCCCAATCCCAGTACCCCTTTCAAACATCACATGGAGCTAGGTAGAAATGTAGAAGTGTAGAAGCTAGGCAGAAGTGTAGAAGCGTAGAAGCTAGGTAGAAGTGTAGAAGCGAGGTAGAAGTGTAGAAGCTAGGTAGAAGTGTAGAAGCTAGGTAGAAGCGTAGAAGCGTAGAAGCTAGGTAGAAGCGTAGAAGCTAGGTAGAAGCGTAGAAGCTAGGTAGAAGCATATAAGCTAGGTAGAAGTATAGAAGCTAGGTAGAAGTAGAAGCATATAGAAGCTAGGTAGAAGTATAGAAGCTAGGTAGAAGCATAGAAGCTAGGTAGAAGTATAGAAGCTAGGTAGAAGCGTAGAAGCTAGGCAGAAGTATAGAAGCTAGGTAGAAGCGTAGAAGCTAGGTAGAAGCGTAGAAGCTAGGTAGAAGCATAGAAGCTAGGTAGAAGTATAGAAGCGTAGAAGCTAGGTAGAAGTATAGAAGCTACCTTAGGGTTACACTATCCCTTTACCACATTATAGTGTTCAGAAATAAATGCTCCTCCAATGGCACTGATGATTTATCCATCAGAACTTATCCTCCCCACACAATTCCATCTTACACTGTGGCTTAAATGTGTCTATCTTTTGAAAATCACACATGCAAACATCAATATGGAAAACTCTTGTTATGGAAACTTTTAACTGTCTGGATGAATGAGAGTTGATGTCTTTGCTTTACGCAAATCCTCATTGAGAGCATGCACATAAGATGAGCAGCCTGCCAGAAAGTAATATTATATTATGGTCTGTCTCTACTCTGTCTGGCAAAATGTCCAATACTACATGAAGAGAAAAGATCTGCAGAGCTGCAGCTGAAGCCCCACCAGAGAATGACTTCCTGAGGTCATAAAAGAAGATGAGATGAAGTGATTAGGAAAATGTCATGGAGTCTCTTCCCTGCAAGGCACCTCATCCTCACTCGTTACAGATACCAATCAGGGTTATCTCCTACAATGGCCGATAGATCGTACCTGCAGAGCAGAGAAAATGAGACGATTCACCATAACTGTTAGGTTTATGTTAGTGGGAAAGATAGCATATGTCTATGAAAAGCAATTATATAAATGCAAACAGGCAATTATGATAGCAGAAGTTCCATTTCCAGAACTCTATGATGGTGTTATGCTGTATCAGAAAAGGCCTAAAACATCCCAACGATAAAACTGTCTTCACCACACCATTGCATTCACAGCCTATTTCTCCCCTGTCTCTGTTACCGTGGAAACTGTTAGCCGTGTTGGAAAGAGCAATTCTATTACAGCAAGAAGATAGGCACCCAGTTTCAGGTCCCTCAGTCAGCAAATAGAACTATAAAACATGACTTAACAGTAAGAGGGAGAGAGAGAGACAGGGAGAGACAGGGAGAAACAGAGAGGGACAGAGAGAGACAGGGACAGGGAGAGACAGAGAGAGACAGAGACAGGGAGGGACAGAGAGAGACAGGGAGAGAAGGAGAGAGACGTGGAGAGACAGGGAGAGACAGAGAGAGACAGAGAGAGACAGGGGGAGACAGAGAGAGACGGGGAGAGACGGAGAGATACAGGGAGAGATAGGGAGATACAGGGAGAGATAGGGAGAGACAGAGAGAGACAGAGAGAGACAGCGTGAGACAGGGAGAGACAGAGAAAGACAGAGAGAGATAGGGAGAGACAGAGAGAGACAGGGAGAGACAGAGAGAGACAGAGAGAGACAGAGAGAGACAGGGAGAGACAGGGAGAGACAGAGAGAGACAGGGAGAGACAGAGAGAGTCAGAGAGAGACAGGGAGAGACAGAGAGAGACAGAGAGAGACAGGGAGAGACAGGGAGAGACAGGGAGAGACAGAGAGAGACAGGGAGAGACAGAGAGAGTCAGAGAGAGACAGGGAGAGTCAGAGAGAGACAGGGAGAGACAGAGAGAGACAGACAGAGAAGCCAGCAGAACAGCCCACCTCAGCACCCGACAAAAGTCTCGACACCACAGCAGAACAGTCCACCACAGACCCTAACCATATCCTCGACATCACAGCAGAACAGACAAATGAAGAACCCCAGGCCCAGGGGCTCTCTGAGCCCTCTGAGCACCCCCTCTGTCAGCCACCCTGATAGCCCTTCTGACAACCCCACACACCCACTGAGGACATACACAAGACACAGATTGTTCTCCTTATGACTCAAATGGGAAATATATAAAATACCTTTTTCCCAAACACAGTATGTCTAAGCTCTGGTGTCCAAACACCCAGCGCACCCTAGACCTTCTGTCTGAGGACCAACTAGGTTCACCCAGCCACATAATAATACACACAGGCACAAACTACCTGAGAGCACAGCAGGAAAGGGTGGCCACAGCACTGAAGGGAGTGATTGAAAAAGCTTCTTCTACTTTCCCCAATGCACAAGTGGTTATCTCCGCCCTGCTACCAAGAAAATACTTCCACTCTGCCTCAATACAGCGGGTAAACGCAAGTATTTCCCGTGACTGTGCCTCAAAACCAAATGTTTTCCTGGTCCACCACTCCACCCAGGACTTGAACAGCCCCTATGACCAGGTCCACCTCTACAAGGCAGCAGTGCCCACCTTTGCCCGGAGTCGAAAGGACATCGCTCTCAAACGTATCCCCAACACTTCACACAGGAGCAACAGATCAATGGACCCCCCACCCAGACCAGCAAGACACTCTCCCAGACCTGCGGGAACCCTCCCTGGACCTACACATAGAGGACCCACGCCAAGGAGACTTACATCGAGACCACAGCACCCCCAGCCACATCCACACCCCTACCCCAACCAATCAACACCCCCCCATGTCAACCATGCCCACACCCCATTTAGCCCCCCTCAGATCAGACCTATGCCTCTCCTGCCCACCCCATGCACCCCACCCCCGCAAAGTGGGCCTCAACATGGAAGTCACACATATGCCCAGGCAGTGAGCGGGCAAACAGGCCCAACCCCCACTCTTACACTAGCACCAAGCCAATGGCATGTACCAGATGCTCAGCAGGCTCTGCTCACACTTACTGGCCTGAGGCCAACCCACACGACCAACAACATCGGACCCTTTATGAAACACAAAGCCTTCACTATATCATCCTGGAATATCCAAGGCCTGAAGTCATCTGCCTTTGTTTGCATCATAGGTACACTTCAACTATGACAGACAAAATGAGAAAAAAAAATCCAGAAAATCACATTGTAGGATTTTTAATGAATTTATTTGCAAATTATGGTGGAAAATAAGTATTTGGTCACCTACAAACAAGCAAGATTTCTGGCTCTCACAGACCTGTAATTTCTTCTTTAAGAGGCTCCTCTGTCCTCCACTCATTACCTGTATTAATGGCACCTGTTTGAACTTGTTATCAGTATAAAAGACACCTGTCCACAACCTCAAACAGTCACACTCCAAACTCCACTATGATCTCACCCCGTGGGGTCAAAATGATCACAAGAACGGTGAACAAAAATCCCAGAACCACACGGGGGGACCTAGTGAATGACCTGCAGAGAGCTGGGACCAAAGTAACAAAGCCTACCACCAGTAACACACTATGCCGCCAGGGACTCAAATCCTGCAGTGTCAGACGTGTCCCCCTGCTTAAGCCAGTACATGTCCAGGCCCGTCTGAAGTTTGCTAGAGAGCATTTGGATGATCCAGAAGAAGATTGGGAGAATGTCATATTGTCAGATGAAACCAAAATATAACTTTTTGGTAAAAACTCAACTCGTCGTGTTTGGAGGACAAAGAATGCTGAGTTGCATCCAAAGAACACCATACCTACTGTGAAGCATGGGGGTGGAAACATCATGCTTTGGGGCTGTTTTTCTGCAAAGGGACCAGGACGACTGATCCGTGTAAAGGAAAGAATGAATGGGGCCATGTATCGTGAGATTTTGAGTGAAAACCTCCTTCCATCAGCAAGGGCATTGAAGATGAAACGTGGCTGGGTCTTTCAGCATGACAATGATCCCAAACACACCACCCGGGCAACGAAGGAGTGGCTTCGTAAGAAGCATTTCAAGCTCCTGGAGTGGCCTTGCCAGTCTCCAGATCTCAACCCCATAGAAAATCTTTGGAGGGAGTTGAATGTCCATGTTGCCAAGCAACAGCCCCACAACATCACTGCTCTAGAGGAGATCTGCATGGAGGAATGGGCCAAAATACCAGCAACAGTGTGTGAAAACCTTGTGAAGACTTACAGAAAACATTTGACCTCTGTCATTGCCAACAAAGGGTATATGACAAAGTATTGAGATATTAACAGTATATTTGACTTCTCAGCTTCCCTATCAAATCTCAAAGTCTCAAAAAGAAAACCGAAGAAAATGAACAGCAATGACAATGGTTTGATGAAGAATGCAAAATTCTAAGAAAGAAATTGAGAAACCTGTCCAACCAAAAACATAGAGACCCGGAAAACCTGAGTCTACGCCTTCACTATGGTGAATCACTAAAACAATACAAAAATACACTACGGAAAAAGAAGGAACAGCACGTCAGAAATCAGCTCAATGTAATTGAAGAATCCATAGACTCTAATGTGGTGTTGATGGTATCCTTAATGAAATGATCAAATATACAGACAACAAATTCCAATTGGCTATACTAAAACTCTTTAACATCATCCTTAGCTCTGGCATCTTCCCCAAAATTTGGAACCAAGGACTGATCACCCCAATCCACAAAAGTGGAGACAAATTTGACCCCAATAACTACCGTGGGATATGCGTCAACATCAACCTTGGGAAAATCCTCTGCATTATCATTAACAGCAGACTCATACATTTCCTCAATGAAAACAATTTACTGAGCAAATTTCAAATTGGCTTTTTACCAAATTACTGTACAACATGTATTCACCCTGCACACCCTAATTGACAACCAAACAAACCAAAACAAAGTCAAAGTCTTCTCATGCTTTGTTGATTTCAAAAAAGCCTTCGACTCAATTTGGCATGAGGGTCTGCTATACAAATTGATGGAAAGTGGTGTTGGGGGTAAAACACACGACATTATAAAATCCATGTACACAAACAACAAGTGTGCGGTTAGAATTGGCAAAAAAACAGACACATTTCTTCCCACATGGCCGTGGGGTGAGACAGGGATGCAGCTTAAGTCCCACCCTCTTCAACATATATATCAACGAATTGGTGCGGGCACTAGAAAAGTCTGCAGCACCCGGCCTCACCCTACTAGAATCTGAAGTCAAATGTCTACTGTTTGCTGATTATCTGGTGATTCTGTCACCAAACAAGGAGAGCCTACAGCAGCACCTAGATCTTCTGCATAGATTCTGCCAGAATAATGGTGTTCCAAAAAAGATCCAGTCGCCAGGACCACAAATACAAATTCCATCTAGACACCATTGCCCTAGAGCACACAAAAAACTATACATACCTTGGCCTAAACATCAGCGCCACAGGTAACTTCCACAAAGCTGTGAACGATCTGAGAGACAAGGCAAGAAGGGCATTCTATGCCATCAAAAGGAACATAAATTTCAACATACCAATTAGGATCTGGCTAAAAATACTTGAATCAGTCATAGAGCCCATTGTCCTTTACGGTTGTCCTTTACGGAGGTCTGGGGTGCGCTCACCAACAAAGAATTCACAAAATGGGACAAACACCAAATTGAGAATCTGCATGCAGAATTCTGCGAAAATATCCTCTGTGTACAACGTAGAACACCAAATAATGCATGCAGAGCTGAATAAGGCTGATACCCACTAAATATCAAAATCCAGAAAAGAGCCGTTAAATTCTACAACCATGTAAAAGGAGGTGATTCCAAAACCTTCCATAACGAAGCCATAACCTACAAAGAGATGAGCCTGGAGAATAGTCCCCAAAGCAAGCTGGTCCTGGGGCTCTGTTCACAAACACAAACCCACCCCACAGAGCCCCAGGACAGCAACACAATTAGACCCAACCAAATCATGAGAAAACAAAAAGATAATTACTTGACACATTGGAAAGAACAAAAAAAGCAGAGCAAACTAGAATGCTATTTGACCTTTAAACAGATAGTACCTAGTGGCTTTGTGCACACTGCCCACAAAATGAGGTGGAAACTGAGATGCACTTCCTAACCTCCTGTCCAACGTATGACCATATTAGAGATACATATTTCCCTCAGATTACACAGATCCACAAAGAATTCGAAAACAAATCCAATTTTGATAAACTCCCATATCTACTGGGAGAAATTCCACAGTGTGCAATCACAGCAGCAAGATTTGTGACCTGTTGCCACAAGAAAAGGGCAACCAGTGAAGAACAAACACCATTGTAAATACAACCCATATTTATGCTTATTTATTTTCCATTGTGTTCTTTAACCATTTGTACATCGTTACAACACTGTATATATATATATATATATATATATATAATATGACATTTGTAATGTCTTTATTGTTTAGAAATTTCTGTATGTGTAATGTTTACTGTTAATTTGTATTGTTTATTTCACTTTTGTATATTATCTACCTTACTTGTTTTGGCAATGTTAACACATGTTTCCCATGCCAATAAAGCCCCTTGAATTGAATTGAATTGAATTGAATTGAATTGAATTGAATTGAGAGAGAGAGAGAGAGAGAGAGAGAGAGAGAGAGAGAGAGAGAGAGAGAGAGAGAGAGAGAGAGAGAGAGAGTGACAGAGAGAGTGACAGAGAGCGACAGAGACAGGGGGATGTGGGAGGTAAATAGAAAAGGAATTCTAGCTGTTATGAAATTCAACCATACCTGGTCAGTGACCATGACAGAGAGGTATTGTGTGGAAACAAATAGCAGGATGTGGTACACAACAATGGCATAAGACAGAGACCACAATTGGATAGACTAGCCACATAAATGACTCTTACAGGCACAGTACTGCAGGGCTGAGCAGAGAGAATGGAGAGCCAGATGCACAAGTACTACACTGGTTAAGCAGATTGTCAGATCTATCCATCCCTTCCTCCCTGTATCTATTCACATCCATTCAATGCCTCATCTTCACCACCCATCTCTCTCTCTCTCTCCTCCCCTCTGATAATGGACCCATTCAGGAATTTGTTTTCTGCCTGATGCCCAAAGCGAAATACCCTTTCTCTCTCTCTTCCTTTCTTCTTCTCTCACTCTCTACTTAACTCACACACCATCCCGTAACCCCATCACTCGTGTTACTAGTGGAGAGAAGAGTCTAAAAGGGTTGAGGGGCATAGGGGACTAGGGGACAGGGTAGAAGGCAGACAGCCAGGGAAGGTCACAGTGGTGCCTGGGGGGACAGTGGAGAGAGGAGCGTGTAGAGCAAGAGGGGCGAGTGGCTAGGATCAAATGCTAATCAATACCAAGGACATGCTCTCCGAGGGCTTTGGTTCAGCCATGTCATCTTCACACAATTCCCGTTATGAGCACCATATATCAGGTTACTCTCCTTCGGCCCATAGTAGGGAGAAAACAGCTCAGTTTCAATGACATCACCTTTGAAATATATGTTGTTCCTATTTGGCCCCAGATTTCTGTGAATCATTCCTAGGGGTCTAATGTTTCACATCCAGCTTTGCCCTGGCTTACTTTGTACAGAGCCTCAAAGTGAGGTAAACTACGTTCTGTTTAAGAAGGGAAGGGCTCCTCTCCCCTGGCGCCGGTATCTGGCGTGGCAGAGGTAGAACCATGGAACTGAGAGAAGAAAACTGTTCCTGCTGCTGGATGCATTGTTCCTGCGTTGGCAATTACATGTTACGAGGATGAGGCCAAATCGTCTGTTTGTGAGTGCCTGGATAGGCATGTGCCAAGGAGCGAAAGAAAGAGCGGGAAAGAAAGAGAGAGCCCTGGAATGGGGGAAAGGAGAGAAAGGCAGACCAAAAGAGATATAGTCAAAGAGGGAGGGAAGGAGTGGTGGCGAGAAAGAGAGAGCGCAGAAAAGGCTTCATCTGACAAGAGGTGAAACTAGATAGTGGGATAGTGGTATATTAGCTCTCTCCTCGAGGGCTTCCTCTCGTTATGGCTTCGTCTCCTAAGGGCTTCCTCCCCTGAGATGTTTCTCTCTCTTCTTTCCATTACTTGAACTTTCAATTGAAGATGGTGGTGTGTCACAAAGAGAAAAGAGAAATAGGCAGAATACTTGGGTACGGTCTCTGTGTGTGTGGGTGTGATTATAGGCATGTGTGTGAGGCCCAGGCAGGCTCCATTATTTCTTCCCCTCAGCCAGAGGAGTCTCATTGACCCCTGTATCCAGCAAACGCAGAGAGGAACCTTGACCACAACACCCTCAAAAGCTAGCCCTGCCACTGGCTCCATCCCAGCCCTGTCCATCTCTTAGAGATCTTCCTTCATCCTGACCTATAAGAAACATTTGTAATAGTAGAGGAACGATGCCTAACATATGTCACTTAGCAGACACTTATATCCAAAGCGACTTAGTCATGTGTGCATACATTTCATGTATGGGTGGTCCCAGGAATCAAACCCACTACCCTGGCATTACAAGCACAATGCTGAAGCAACACAGCTATTTATGATGTAGGCTATTTTTGTGTAGTGATGTAATTGTTGTATTCCTGTTTGCGCCCCAGGAAGGGGGATCCTAACAAATACTAAATACTAAAATATAGCACAATGCCTTTTCCAACCCTGGATGTCTCTTCATATCCACATCCCCCAGTTCCTTTGACCCCCCCTGCCCTGTCCCCATTCTAACCGCAATCCTCCTGCCCACCATTCTGGCATTGAGCCCCTCTATTCTCCCTGCCTGTTTTCACTCCAGACCCTCTTCACTCCGCCAATCCCTGTGTCCCCAGGAGTTGGAGGCATCTCTGTCTCTCTCCAAGCCAGGAACCCTCAGCCCCATGTAGCCCCAGTCTCTCTGTCAGTCTCCCCAGAGAGGCGAGGCAGAGGCAGGGAGAGTAATCTGCTGCTCCACAATACAGACCTATAATCAAGGGCTTTGCAGGGGTTTCAGCTCAAAGTTTGCACCTCATACAAGACAGATACAACCTGGAGAAAAGAAGAAGCTATCCGCTCATCCCCCTTCTTTCACAGCCCAAGCGGAGCAGAAAGTGCTAACTTGTCCATCGGCCTGGGAGTGTTAGAGGAATACAAATGTGCAAGTAGACTACAGTATGTTACAGGGCTCCATCAGTCTCTCCCTTCACTTGACCTTCTATTATGCAGTCCTAGTCAGTGCCATCTCCACTCTCAGACTTCCCAGCACTGTGTCCACATTGGGAGAATAACCCCTGATGGAATCTTCATCTTGCTCTGTCACATTGCCTTCACATGCCACTCCATACAGTGATTGCCCGGAGGTCGTGTGGTGAGGATTGAGACATTTCTGTAAATCGTCTGACTGCTGTCTAAACAATTTTTTGAATTATAATGTAACTTCAATTGTTTTAGGCTGATACAAGAGTCTGGCTCAGTGGTAAACAGGCCATTTAAATGCTTGCTCTCGCCTGATTACTACAGTAAATGTACTATCTACTAACATGACTCGGTTGGCTGGATTTAAGGGAAATAAATGGCAATTGAATCAATAGTGTAATTAAGAGTTAATTTAACAATGCTGCAACCATTTAAATGGCTGTCATAATCGTCATTAAAGCGTGTAACTTGATGCAGGTTCAGGAGGTCCTACAATGCAATGGGATTATTTGGCTCAAATATAAAATCAAATAAGGTTTGATCTGATTACATGCATTACATGTTATTTTCAAATCTAATATAACGATTCCATAGTAAAACTGTTTCATACTCAGTGAGTCTAAGATGGGTTTGGGACTTAGTCTTCAATAATCCAGTGAGTTTGTGAGCAAACTATTTGAAATGCCAATTTAATTCAACAGCAAATATGTGTCAAATGGCTATTTGCTCCATGTGTTACAGTGGACTTTGTGGTGGCTTAACTTTAAATTGCCAATGTAAAAATGCTTTACACTCAGTGTATGAGTAGTCTCACTTGGCGATGGTTGAAAAAGACTAGTGTGAGTAGCATGGGATTTGGTCTTCAACAATCCAGTAATTTGGTGAGCAAACAAATTCAATAGCAAATATGTGCCAATATGAGCCAACAATTACATGTTTTGGTGTCATAACTTTAAATATATGAAATACTGAATCTATTTCAAATGTACAACCATACTATTACAATGGAGTTCAGATGTTTTTTTTTTAAGAAAACAATCTTTCAGTACAAACTGAGCCATTCAATATCATTTGAATGAATCTCAGATGCAGAATTTCTCAACTACTCTCAACTACTCTGTCCGTGAGTGACAAAGATCAACAATGGAAGACAAAAGCCCCATTTACAGGCCCTGATTCCACCTGCCACCCCTCGTACCAGACCATGGCGGTTGTTCTCAGTGAGTGGTGCACCTGCATTATTTTAGGAGTGTAAACAATGGCAGGCACAGAGATGAGCTGGGAAAGCAGTGTGACAACTCCTGTTTTCTCCACTTAATATCACGGAGGTGACACTGAGAGATGGAGGAGGAGAAGAGAGAAAGGGTGCGAGGCGAGATGGAGTGAGGGAGAGAGAGAGGCATGGAAAACACATTAACCCACTGCCGCCTCCCAAAAGCAGTATGCCTGCCTGGCTGCCTTCCTGTGCCCCTGGATCTGACAATGGGACCCAGTGATTAGCAGTGTCTCAGTGAGAGAACGTGTTGCGGGTTCCGATAGAGCGGGCAGCTGGGACAGTGGAGCTGTGGTGGAGGAGGATTGGGACCCATCATAGTGCAGATCAAAGACCTGTCTGTCCTCTCTGCCTCTGGCACTGACAGCATTGACATCAGGTAGAAAACCTCTCACTTCTCACTTTTTCCTCTCCATCTCCTTCATCTCTCGCTCTACTCTTTCTCTCGCTCTCTTTGTCTCACTCTACTTTCGCGCGCGCACACACACACACATACAGCTGAGACACGGCAGGGGTGGGGTTGAAGAGTGAATAAAACAGAAGCCCCCCCAGGCAGTGGAGGATCAGCAGGCTGGCCTTGAACCTGACAGCCCTCACACTGGGCACCTGAGCCTCTGCCAATCACACTCAGCTCAATGTGAAGCAGCTCAAAGAGTTCCTACCCAGAACACACTGGGAGAGAGACACACAGATAAAACTCCACTCTACATTGACTTTGGGATTGAATGTGAACAGTAACCCTTTACAGTCGTACCCATATACGCCTTGAAAATGGCACTGATAAATGCCTAAATTGGACATGCTATACATGACACCAGAGCTCTGCACCTCACAGCTCTGTATGGGTTTTGACTGACAGCCGTTCTGAACTTGAGCACCTTTTGCAACAAGAAGTTACCCCCATCCCTCCGAATAATCAGGAAACGATTGCAAATGTTTTGTTGCCTGAGTGAGGGAAATGCTGTAAATTAGCAGGACTCTCTATATTTTGAAAGATGGTACGTAGAGGTTTACAATAAATACAGCTTTGATGTCATACTGTCATGCCTGCTCCCCCTTCCCCTCTCCGGCCTTCGCCAATTTACTAATCAATGGCTGTGACAACCATCATTAAGCAAACCTGGCACCATCGTTGCACGCACCTGCGCCTCATTATGAGACTCACCTGGACTCCATCACTTCTATGATTACCTCCCCTGTATCTGTCACTCCCTTTGGTTCATTCCCCAGGCAGTATTAGTTATGTGTTTCTTGTACAGACGCTACTCTTGTTTTGTATCATTCCATGTTCAGTGCATTTTCTTCTTGACCCCCAGCATCTCCGTTAGAGATTGCTGCTTCAACAAATGGAAGCAGCAGGAAATCATGGCTCTGTTCAGTGGTACTGTATCGTCGATCATCCACCGGAGGACAGAGAGGGGGGTAGGAGTAAACTGCTGCCGAGTATGTGCTCACCTTCCGGACAGTAGCAGCATCCATGGGATGGAATGAGCCAGCACTCCATAGCTATTCAGAAGAGGACTGCGTGAGGAGGTCCAGACGGAACTGGCATGTTGAGACAACCTCTTCTTGGACGCACTCATCGCAATGGCCATCAGTCTGGATAACCTACTTCGGGAGCGTCGGTACCCTCATCGCTCCTCTTTCTCCCTCAGTGACCACACCGCATCGGAGCCTGAACCCATGGAGGTAGGGGTCACACGCCTCCCCGCGGCTGAGTGACGCAGATGGAAACAGCTGGGGCTCTGTCCCTATTGTGGTCAAGAGGAGCACCAGATTCAGTAGTGTCCGGTACGTCCCAACTCGGGATCCACGAGAGCAGAGGGATGGTCACGTGATCTTCCACCTCCTGGGGCAGGTGTGAGTATCCCATCTTCATCACTTTCTGCCAAACCCTCATGTACTGTTTCTACAGTGCTAGTGGATTCCGGTGTCACGGGGAACTTTAATGGCCAGACCCTTGCCTCCTCTCTTAACATCACCTCATACCCGCTCTCCTCTCCATTTCCGGTTCAAACTCTTGATAATCGGTCACTAAGATCCGGAACCATCACACACATCACCACACCACTCACCCTCACTGTGGAGTCCATTCATCAGGAAAAACATTCCCTACTTCATCATTAGTTCACCAGCTCACAAAATCATCCTGGGTAGTTCTGAACAGAATTACCCTGTTTGTCTATTGTGAAGGAAATTCGACACGGCACACACACCTGAATGCACTAATGACTCCTTTCTATGCGCAACAAAATTATGATCTGTTTCCCTAAATTGCGTTGTGAAAGCCTAACACTGTAATATCGATTTTATAATTTAGCTAGTCATGTTGGCAATAGAACAAACTTTCAAATTATGCCCACCTGACCCAGATTGCAATTTATAATGGACCGTTTTTGGATTGCATAAACAACAACAGTAATTGTGTGATGATAGGGATGCAGGGTTGCGTTCCAAGCAGAACAACTGTGCTTGCTCTAGTTCCCCAACGGCTCAGCTAGGAGAGCTCAGAAAAGCACCTTATAGTTGAAGTGTAAAGGTTTTCCTCCTCCTCTTCTGAGGAGGTGTAGCAAGGATCGGACCAAGATGCGGCGTGGTAAGTGTCCATGTTTCTAATATGAGAAAACTCAACATGAACACTAATACAAAAACAATAAACATGAACAAAACCGAAACAGTACCGTGTGGCGAACAAACACAGACACGGAAACAATCACCCAGAAAACAACAGTGAAACCCAGGCTACCTAAGTATGATTCGCAATCAGAGACAACTAACGGCACCTGCCTCTGATTAAGAACCATACTAATCAAATCAAATCAAATCTATTTATATAGCCCTTCGTACATCAGCTGATATCTCAAAGTGCTGTACAGAAACCCAGCCTAAAACCCCAAACAGCAAGCAATGCAGGTGTAGAAGCACGGTGGCTAGGAAAAACTCCCTAGAAGCGAGGCCGAACACAGAAAAACAACCTAGAAACACAAAACATAGAATGCCCACCCAACTCACGTCCTGACCAACTAAAACAAACAAATAACACAAGAACTAGGGTCAGAACGTGACATGAAGACTCTAGTCTTGGGCGGTATATTATATACCGGGGTAACATTTACTGTTGAAATTATTTCTTTTTTAAGTTTTTAATACATTTCAATATTTGTACTTACTTTTAAAGTAAATACCTGCAGTCAACTTGTGTAATACATAGGAGATAAAGACATTTAGGTCAGAAACTGAACTAAATGTTCGCAATGTGCTCGGTAGCATTTATTTATAATTTTCTATGGGATTTTACATGTACTTGTTAGCAATGCTAAACTTCGGATTACAGAGTATCAGTGGGGTTTGTCTCACTGTGTTCAGCGCCCCTTGTGTTCAGTGCCGGTATTACCGAATATCCCGGTATGGCACAAGGTCGGTATGACCATTTTAATAATGCTCAAGACTAAAAGACTCTTCTTTGAGTCATAAAAGTGCATTGAAATCACTTATAAACTGTACAAACTTTGGAGAGGTGTGTGGCCACTTGGAGACACCTGTTAGTCCTCTCACTCAAACCCTTGTAATTATTTTGTCTTATGTTGCACCTACCCCACATTTTCCAGGAATATTCTTATCATGTTACTGAATGTATGCAGCGTATTTTCAGATTTCATTATCAACAAATCCAGCAAAAAGTACAGTAAATGAAAAATGCACTTAAAATCAATAGTGTAATAGTTGTTGCTCGCCTGAGGTAGAGTATCTCATGATAAGCTGTAGACCATACTATCTACCTAGAGCGTTTTCATTGGTATTTTTTGTAGCTGTTTACACACCACCACAGTCAGATGCTGGCAATAAGACAGCATTGAATGAGTTGTATTCCGCCATAAGCAAAAAAGAAAACGCTTACCCAGAGGCTGCGCTAGTAGTTGGGGACTTTAATGCAGGGAAACTTAAATCCGTTTTACCAAATTTCTATCAGCATGTTAAATGTGCAACCAGAGGGGAATAAACCTTGAATCGTACTACACTGGCTCTGAAGCTCATCGGATGTGGCAGGGCTTGCAAACCATTACAGACTACAAAGGGAAGCACAGCGTACCAGATGAGCTAAACTACTTCTATGCTCGCTTCGAGGCAAATGGCACTGAAACATGCATGAGAGCACCAGCTATTCCGGAAGACTGTGTGATCACGCTCTCCACAGCCGATGTCAGTAAGACCTTTAAGCAGGTCAACGTTCACAAGGACGCAGGGCCAGATGGATTACTGGGACGTGTACAGTGAGCATGCGCTTACCAACTGACAAGTGTCTTCACTGACATTTTCAACCTATCCCTGTCCGAGTCTTTAATACCAACATGTTTTAAGCAGACCCCCCATAGTGCCTGTGAACAAGAACACTAAGGTAACCTACCTAAATGATTACCGACCCGTAGCACTCACGTTTGTAGCCATGACGTGCTTTGAAAGGCTGGTCGTGGCTCACATCAACACCATTATCCCAGAAACACTAGACCCACTCCAATTTGTATAGCGCCGCAAAATATCCACAGATGATGCAATCTCTATTGCACTCCACACTGCCCTTTCACACCTGGACAAAAGGAACACCTATGTGAGATTGCTGTTCATTGACTACAGCTCAGCATTCAACACCATAGCGCCCTCAAAGCTCATCAATAAGCTAAGGACCCTGGGACTAAACACCTCCCCTTGCAACTGGATCCTGGACTTCCTGATGGGCCGCCCCCAGGTGATAAGGGTAGGTAACAACACATCCACCACGCTGATCCTCAACACAGGGGCCCCTCAGGGGTGCGTGCTCAGCCCCCTCCTGTACTCCCTGTTCACTCATGACTGCATGGCCAGTCACGACTCCAACACCATCATTAAGTTTGCTGAGGACACAACATAGTTACAGCCTGATCACTGACAATGACGAAACAGCCCATATGGAGGAGGTCAGAGGCCATGTGGTGCCAGGACGACAACAACCTCTCCCTCAACGTGATCAAGACAAAGGAGATGATTATGGACTACAGGAAAAATAGGACCGAGCACGCCCCCATTCTCATCGACGGGGCTGCAGTGGAGCAGGTTGAGCTTGGTGTCCACATCACCAACAAACTAACATGGTCCAAGCACACCAAGACAGTCATGAAGAGGGCACGACAAAACCTATTCCCCCTCAGGAAACTGAAAAGATTTGGCATGGGTCCTCAGATCCTCAAAAGGTTCTACAGCTGCACCATAAAGAGCATCCTGATTGGTTGCATCACTGCATGGTATGGCAACTGCTCGGCCTCTGACTGTAAGGCACTACAGAGGGTAGTGCGAACGGCCCAGTACATCACTGAGGCCAAGCTTCCTGCCATCCAGGACCTCTATACCAGGCGATGTCAGAATTGTCAAAGACTCCAGCCACCCCAGTCATAGACTGTTCTCTCTACTACCGCAACGCCAAGTCTAGGTCCAAGAGACTTCTATTTTTTTAAACTGCATTGTTGGATAGGGGCTCGTAAGTAAGTATTTCTCTGTAAGGTTGTTGTACTCGGCGCATGTGACTAATAAAATTAGATTTGAATTCGGTCTTGTGTCAGGTGAACTGTTGTGTCCTTACCTTTTGGCCTAATAATTTTCCCATAATCTCCAAACTGTTCCATTTCAATAGCTACCATAGTTACAGTTGAAGTCGGAAATTTACATACACTTCGGTTGGAGTCATTAAAACTCGTTTTTCAACGACTCCACAAATTTCTTGTCAACAAACCATAGTTTCGGCAAGTCGGTTAGGACATCTACTTTATGCATGACACAAGTCATTTTTCCAACAATTGTTTACAGACAGATTATTTCACTTATAATTCACTGTATCACAATTCCAGTGGGTCAGAAGTTTACCAGGTAGGCCAGTTGAAAACAAGTTCTCATTTACAACTGCGACCGTGCCAAGATAAAGCAAAGTGCGACAAAAACAACAGCACAGAGTTACATATGGGATAAACAAACGTAGAGACAATAACACAATAGAAAAATATATGTACAGTGTGTGCAAATGTTGTAAAATTAGGGAGGTAAGGCAATAAATAGGCCATAATGGTGAAATAATTACAATTTAGCATTAACACTGGAGTGATAAATGTGTAGATGATGATTTGCAGGTAGAGATACTGGGGTGCAAAATAGCAACCACAAAAAAATAACATTATGGGGATGAGGTAGTTGGGCAATAACAACTAATTGTTCCCTCCCCACTCAAACCACTCCCAGACAGTCCTAGAAAAGTTACTGCTTGAGAAATTGGTCTTTACTAAGAAGCCTTTTTTTGCATTTTAATTGAAAACAAATCACTGTAAGGTACTTGATGATTTGATATTGACATAAAAACAACTGCATTGGACCTTTAAACTGGAGATGGAAACTTTTTTTAAAAATGGAACCTTTATTTATGTAGGCAAGTCTGTTAAGAACAAATTCCTATTTACATTATCGGTCTACCCCAGGCAATCTCTCCCCTAACAGTTGTGCGCCACCCTATGGGACTCCCAATCACAGACAGTTGTGATGCAACCCAGGATCAACCCAGGGTCTGTAGTGACACCTCTAGCACTGAGATGTGGTGCCTTAGACCCCTGCGCCACTCGGGAGCCTTGCACTAGTGTTGCCAACTTTTCAAATACTTTGCACTAGTTTTACAAAGTATGTCCTGTGGTAAAATCTATTCTATATTATTTATTTTATGTTAATGTAGCTAGAGTTGCTACTGACCTGAAATAACTGAACATTTTAAAATTCAACCAAACCTCTGCTCTGCTAGAATACCTCTGGCCCACAGACAGTGTCCAAATGCATTCTGGTTTTTAAACAGAGTGCTGGATGCCAAATGTGGACTGTAAGGGAGAGGAGACAAGAGGAATCAAAAGGGATTCTGCTGAGACAAAGCAGCACACACACAGCAGCATGGAAATTCATCAGGACAGCTCTTTATCTTATCAAGGAACAGGCATTATTGGGTAATATACTCTCTTCTCCCTTCTAACCGAAAGGTCTTGGAGAGGACAAAGGAGAAAACACATTTTTTTGTTAAATATCCTACTACTCCAGTCAATTGCCAGGCAATTTAAACGCTAATGTGCAGGTTAGCCTACGTCTAGATTAAATTTCCTGTTGGACTTGTGGGTTATCATGTGAAAACTTTAGGGGATTCTCACTATTCTTGGTCCATCTGGGCTGTTTGTCAAATTAGACTGAGTGCATATTGGTTTCTCTCCTCTCCTCTCCTCTCCTCTCCTCTCCTCTCCTCTCCTCTCCTCTCCTCTCCTCTCCTCTCCTCTCCTCTCCTCTCCTCTCCTCTCCTCTCCTCACTCCCTCCACACAGTACATCTCCTCCTCTCCTCCAAGACATTTCATGAAGTGGGGGATCTGCAGAGTAAACAGATCCTCTGACACTGTTTATCCACAACTCCAGAACAGGATGACAGTTCAGCAACCCCCTCCCCCCTTCAACCGCCCTATCAGAAGACAGCATTCCATGAGAAATTTCAGACTGGAGCCAGAGGAGGTCACGGTATTCTTGAAAGGTGTGAGATAGAGGTCTTCTCTGCCTTACAGGATGATACACATGGAAATAATATATTTCTGATATCTGGAGGAGCAGACAGCAATCTAGTGGGATCAAGTCCCATGGAATGAACTGGCGCCACTGCAGGCAGAGGAACGAGGAATGTTGAGTTGTGTTCCTGCTGCTGGAACAGGAAACAAACTTCTTCTTAGTCATGAGATTTCAGTCATGACCCCATTAAAACACAGCTTTAGAAAGCAGACCTGGGCTGTGCACATACAGGAACACTAGCAGCAGGAAAAGGTGGGCCACCATCCTGTACACCACTAATATCATCCACACTCCATTGTTCCAAGGTTCTTTCAGGTCGACTCTGTTTCCTTAATCAGAGCTGTTGAGCCTCAGGGCACGATACTCAGGAAACCACAAGTAAAGTGAGAGAGATCGAGGATCTTAAGTTAACATTACAAATGTACAGCTGCCTTGCCAACCATAACACCTGTTTATGAAGAATGTTCCTGAACACTGTGTATTTCCCTGGCCTGGGTTGGCGGGCACTCTGGCATATCTCCCCACACCTTGGACACTGGCAGCGACAGACCAGACCCCATCCATCCTACTGCCACCCACACACCTCTGTTACCCTGCTGAGTGCTACCCAGCATATAAACATTTTTATTTACAAGCAAATAAGCAGGGTAAGTGCAGTTTCATACTACAAGTGCTAAGTGCAATTATTCTAACATTTGTTAAGTTGCAGAATTTCAATATAAAAGTGTACTTGGCCCTATTTTGTTTTTAACCTTAGGTTGTCTGTACCTGTGTCCAGCGGGAAGGAGCTGGAATTCAGGGTGGAGTGGATGGGGAGAGTCAACCGCTATCTTATTCTCCTTCTGGAGGGCTCTGCCCTGGTAGAGAGATGACAGTTCATGCTGTTGCTGCCCCATGATTTTCTCACAAGTCCTGACTATCTTGCCCAACCTATTTTTCTGTGCAACCTTGATATTCCCAATCCAGCAGGTCAAGCAATAGGACAGAATGCTCTTAATGAACGATTTATTAAAGAGAACCATGATGATTAGATCAACAGTAAAAAAGTGCAGTTTCCGTAGGAAAAACAGTCTCTGTTGGCATTTCTTAAAAATAGCGTCAGTACACTTGTTGTCAATGACCAGCCCTTCCAAAGACAATCACCATGTCCTTTGTTTTTTATGTATTTAATTTTAGATGGAATGACTCACACCAGACAGTAAAGTCATTCAGAGCCGGTCCGTGCTTCGTCTCATCCCCTTCCAGAAGACTGACCAAAGCAGTGTGTCGTCAGCATATTTGATCAGGTGGCGCCCTGGGAATCGGCTCCATACTGGTATACAGTATGTATAGTACTGGTGAAAGAACAGAGCCCTGTGGGGATCCA
Source organism: Oncorhynchus keta (assembly GCF_023373465.1). Classification (NCBI taxonomy): domain Eukaryota; kingdom Metazoa; phylum Chordata; class Actinopteri; order Salmoniformes; family Salmonidae; genus Oncorhynchus; species Oncorhynchus keta. The sequence goes on along the minus strand of NC_068446.1, from coordinate 28,155,170 downwards.
ACTGCAGTAGTGCACATCTCAGAGAGTGTGTTGCCAACGCGTACCTTTTGAGACCTATCAGTTAGGAAGTTGGTGATCCATGTGATAAGCATAGCATTAAGTCTCCTCTCAGTCTGTCCGAGAGGACCAACGGATTGATTGTGTTAAATGTGAACATGATATGCACATGGGTTTTACTGCCCTCCAAATGCATATTCACCAGATGTAAGAGCGAGAGGATGGCATCATCTGTTCCTCTCTCTGACCGGTATGCAAATCGGAGTGGGTCAAGAAGGTGTCTGGTGTTGATTATGTATGCCTTGAAGATCTTTTCAAGAGATTTAATCAAGAGAGAGGTAAGAGCAACAGGTCTGTGGTAATTTGATTCAAATCAAATCAAATCAAATGTATTTATATTGCCCTTCGTACATCAGCTGATATCTCAAAGTGCTGTACAGAAACCCAGCCTAAAACCCCAAACAGCAAGCAATGCAGGTGTAGAAGCACGGTTGTGAGATTCTTGGGACAGGTACAACAATATATTTTTTTCCATAGAGATGGAATTTCCAATGTTTCCAGGGACCGCTGGAAGAGAGAGCAGAAGACAAGGAGAGGGGAGGGCAAGAATGAATGAGCAGAGACAAAGTTAGCATACTAAGTAAACAGAGAAATAGCATGATAGAGTGATGGAGAGACAGAGGAGAGTAGCGCCCTAAGCTGCAAGATGCTGTAACGCCTCTCCGCCACAAATCTTGGGGTTTCATTCTGTCTCTCACATCACTCAGTCCTTCCACAGCACAACATGTTCATTTGCATTCAGCACAGTCCACATAACTGTCAGGGAACAAATGTACTGGGCTGCAGGGAGGCAGCGCAACACGCTGTCTGGTAAGTGAAGAGATTTGGGCCAGAGGAGCAGTCTGATAGGCTGATTAGGACAGCTGAGGCCTCTGGGAAAGTACAAGCAGGCCTGCGAGGGCCATGTTTTCCTACAGTCATTTGAAAATAATAACATTGCAATCATTGATAGCTTTCTTATCATGCGTTTTCTCTGTCAACCTTATTTGCTACCTCTCTGTATTTTCACAAATGCAATGAACTGATGCACATGTTTGCACAGAGACCAAACAATCTGTGACTGGAGCGAGGACATCAGTAATACATCAGCCTGATAGCCGGATCTGATTGTGCTTCAGTTAACTCCTCTTTCATTCCAAGAAACGATAGAGTTGGCTAAAGCTCCACCAGATCTGGTGATTGGCTATCAGCCACATCAGTTGGGTTCTTATTGGGTTCTACATGGAACCCAAATGAGTTCTACCTGGAACCGAAAAGGGTTCTCTTATGGTGACAGCTGAAGAATCCCTTGGGAACCATTTTTTTCTACGAGTGTAGTAGCAAAGACAGATTCTGGCCATAGGCACTGGCTTCCTCCCTGAGCACCGTTGCTGACGGTGCTCAGGGAGTCTCTTGCCTGTGGAGTCTCTTGTCTCTTGCCTGTGGAAACACTTCATAAAGGACTATATTGAAAAGTGCAAACACTCACGCCCTGTCAACCACCATGTTTGGCGAGGCTGAGAACGAGAGCGAAGCTGGAGGGCTCTCTACAGCCCTTTCCTTACAGCAGGAGATGGCCGAGCCATCAGCAGATGCTCTTCTGCATTTACAAGGGGACAGAAGTTAAATTAAAAGGTTCAGAGAGGCTGCAGCTCTGCAGTCTGCAGTATGTTTCTCCTCCAGTGATGAATGTGGCATTGGTTAACGCTGTGAAAGCAAAGGCTATAAACTAATTCACCCCGGCTCTGCGCAGTAAGCAGCCATGTGTCCGGGAGGGAAGACACAATGTGTTTTTAAAGAGCTGGACTCTGCGAGCCCAGTGACAGAGGTGAGCTGTAAAGACCTGAGTAGAATGTAAGCTCAGTAGATCTCATTATCGAACCACACAATGTACAGTACATTTCCTTTGCGGAGTGGTTTGGTTTGTTGGGCCACTTGACAGAGCAGGAACAGTACTCCTCAAGCAGTATGGAAATCAGGCCATTCAAGTGCCATGACAAGTCCTTCTTTGCAATTAAGGGCACAGCACACTCTTATATTGAATACTGCATTGTTGGGAAGGGCTTAATAATAATAATAATAATAATTTGGGGGGTGCTTATATTTGTTCTGTTACACACAAGTGTGTAATGGAAATGTGTCTTTTGCATATCCCAACTCCCCCTGGAGTGGGATCATGCCCAGGGTCACCATTGTCCAGCGCTGCTGGAGTAATTGGGATTAACCCTAGAGTAAATGTCTGAGTCCCTCATTAGCACGATCAAGCAGTTTTTTGCATGGGCTGTATCTCAATCCACCGCATCCGTTAATGTCGGCTTTCTGCATTTGCAGTGGAAGATGGCAGAGCTACAGCTCTGTTTGTCAGAACAGGAGACATCCCAAAAATCGGTCTTCTCACGAAAACGTCTGAGACATCCGAATGGTTTAGACGACAAACTATGCACTACAAACCCCTCTATGGAAAGATGTTGTTCTCTGCTTTGCTCTACGAACCCCACCACTGTCACAGGACTCGTCTGAAGGTAACCTGGTACCGGGTCGAAAAATGTATGGAAGTGAATGGGGTATTTCCATGTCAGGTGTACAGATCATTTCATATACCAAAACATACTTGATTTTGACTTAGTACATGTCACGCCCGGATCTATTTCACCTGTCCTTGTGATTGTCTCCACCCCCTCCAGGTGTCGCTTATTATCCCCAGTGTATTTATCCCTGTGTTTCCTGTCTCTCTGTGCCAGTTCGTCTTGTTTATCAAGTCAACCAGTGTTTTTGTGTCTTAGCTCCTGCTTTTTTTCAGCCTCTCTTTTCTCGCCCTCCTTGTTTTGACCCTTGCCTGTCCTGACTCTGAGCCCGCCTGCCTGACCACTGCCTGCCTATCGTCTTGTACCGTTTGAACTCTTACCTGGTTTATGAACTCTTGCCTGTACCCGACCTGCCTTTTGCCTACCCCTTTTGCTATAACAAATATCTGGGCTCAACCATCTGCCTTCTGTGTCTGCATTTGAATCTCACCTTGTGCCCTTATAGTACAAAAATATATGTTTTTTAATGTATAAATCTGTTATTCAGTGTGTTTCTATGGGCTAATAGCTAAAGGCCAAATGCAATGTTTTATCCCCCAAGAATGTTGATACCTATAGGAGTCCTAAAATTCCAAATCAAATAGCTAAATGATCCTTGGTAGGACCATCTTAAAACAATTCCATATGTTAGCTTAGTAGAAACCTAGCTGGTATTCAAACTTTTTCAGCGGGGAACCCATTTCTTTCACCTGAATTTTTGGTGACCCCACCACACCCCTAATAACACAACCGCGGTACATCATTTTTTTTAAAGCTTTCTCAAAAACATTTGTATATTGTCCCATACAATAATCTGTACTCTAAATATTTGTATTTTATTATTTTGGCAACCCCACTGCAATTTTGCCAACTTCTGGCTCAGGGATTCAAACCAGTGACCTTTCAGTTAGTGGCCCAACTCTCTTACTTTGAGGCTATACCTGCCACCCCTATAATAAGTAAATAATTTCACTCTACTTGTGCATGAGACAAATAAAACTTTAAACTTGAATAGAGATGAATGAAAGCTGTTGCTAACTAACACACACACACACACACACACACACCTTTAACTACACCGCACCCCTCACCTAAACCACTACTTCCATTTGCCAGCCCCACTACTCACTTCTGATTGCATGAGGAAAGGACATTTCTGATTAAGATTTTTGTGTAAAGCTAATGGGTTCTGCTCATTGAAGTGGCAGACCCTGGCTAGCCCTGCTCAGTGCCTGGGGAAGTGCGTGACCTGGAACAATGCAGCCCTGCTGTGACAGAGTGGGTTAAGGACCAGGGTAAATACTGTAACCCACTGTCTGTCCAGCATCCCACACAATCACAGGACCACTCTCACAAACACTCCTTTAACTGTGAGTGCCTGGCCAAAGTGCTCAGGTACAAAGTGTTGGAACAGCCCTATCAGTACTTCGAATAATGTTGCAGGGCAGCATAAAAAAAATACACTACAGATGTCTTATGATATGGTAATGTATTCATTCTGAATACTCATATGCACGGTTCTGAGCTGCGGAATCAGTGCTTCTAAGACCTCCTGTATGAGTAGAGGAATCCCAGGCATACGACATCCATATCATCTCCTCCATCATCTCATTAGCTAATCCCTGTATCATTAGCCTCCACTCAGAGCACAGGCAGGTGACAGCCAGCTATTATGTTCCATCAGGGCAGCACTATGAACAACAATGGAGGATTTTTTTAAAAGGGCAATTTGCAGAGCAGCGTCTATGAGACCTTGTCTAATAAAGTAAATGTTTATATAAGCAGAGCCAGAGCACAGGCACGCAGGCGCTGAGCATTTTAGTGTGAAGACAATGGGCCAGTAGAACAGAGACTACTGAGGGAAGAGTAGGGTAGCAGAAATGGGCTGAACACACACAGGGTCGTCCACTCTATGTGCACTTGGCTAGTTGTCAGCCAGCATCATCATCATCATCAAAAAGGTTTCTCACCACTCAAAGGGGACACGGCGCACTTTGTCTCCCAGACACTCCGGTCTGCGCTGAAGGAGAGCGCTAGACAGCAATGGGAGAGGACTGAGGGAGTTCTCATCAAACAACACCCCCTACCTCCTCTTCCCAAATCATGCTCACCACTAGCAGCTTTGAAAAGGTCAATTCACAGCAAATGAGGCACAGTAAAACAGGCAGGGGTTATTTTGGGACGGCAAGGTTGTTAATAATTTCCACCAGCACTTTACATGATCCCAGCATGCTCTGCTCTGTCTGCTCAGTCCCCCGTGTCGCTTATTTACCTACAGTCATCAACATTCTCCTGCCGCACTGCACACACACACACACGCACACGCACACGCACACACACACACACACACACACACACACACACACACACACACACACACACACACACACACACACACACACACACACACACACACACACACACACACACAGGCGGTCATCCCTGAATGCACAGTATGCACAAATGCTTTATCAGATGATAGGAGGACATGCATCACTGGCAGAAGTTCCATAAATGGAGGAATTTATTGGCTGGTGTATCATAATTATCATACATCAGAAACAAAGGTAGAATTGATAGTGAAATCAGCACCACCTCCTCACACTAGATAAGATGCCTACATCTGTTGGAAGAGCAAACAGCCTGAAACAGAGTCCCTCTCTCCGGAGGAGGAGAGGAGGGGGAAAGAGATTCCCTTATTCCTGTTTATCACCCTGGTGAATCAGTGTCATTCTTTGGTTAATTAACTAACTGGTGTCTCCAGGGCTTGTCTGTGATCCACTTGGTGCAAAACTCTATCAAGCCACCCGAGCGACTTGGAACTTTAGAGACGGCTGCTGGTCTCAAAATGACTTTGTAAAACCAACAGGGAGGGGGAAGTACACACAAATACATACAAGCACACACACACAACCATGAACAGACATGCAAGCACAGATACATGTACATCCCAGTACAAACGCTCTACCTCTTCCCCTCTCTCACTTTCTGACATTGTGTCCTTGTCCCTCCCTCTCTGCCATGTCATTAGGGTTGGGTTGGTTTCGCTGGTGTCTTGCTGCCATGGCCGCTGCTGCTGTAACTAGCTGTTATTCGCTATATTAGCTTTTTCTGATATCCCACCACAACCCCATCCTCCACCTGTCTGCATTCTGGGTTTTTCTTCCTGCAGGGGATTGGTATAGCATACCGTGCTCACTGCCTACAGCTAGTTTCCCATCTTTATTACGCTTCACTCTGATGGTGAACTACCCTGGAGGAGAACAGGTTAACATCAAGACATTACATTGTTCATCTTTTCTAATAAATGGTTAAAAGCTCACGTGGTGTTTCCTTTCTGTACTGACTTCTGTAATCAGATTACAAATGCTGTCTGGTCAAAAGAGAGTATGGCATGTCGTACTCTTTTTGTCCAGACAGCATTCGATACATGGGCTACATATACTGTAGTAAGACTGTTTTGCACTGTTTGGATCCTGGAATTATTTTGGATGAATGTAGCAACAAAAAAAATTAAGTGATTTATTTGCCAATCAGATGAAAACATAATGACTGATTGTGTTAATGGCACATTAAGAGATAATACATTTTAGTAAGCGCGTGCACAGACTCTGTCTGGGGCCTCCAAATCACAAAGTTTGCCCCTGCTTATGTCACAGTGGAAGTAATTCTGGAGATGTCTCAACATCCCCCTGCCTGTCCTGACCAATCCATTAGAGGCTCACAGGCAGAACACTACAGAGGCGTGACCACAGGTGAATACCCTGTGCCCTGGGTCAGCCTCAGACAGCTGGACTGGAAACAAACACACACACACATTAGGTGAAGCCCCGTATGATGAAATTCTGTTCAATTTATGAACTGAACGCAGTGAAAGACATAAGTGAAACTCCATCTGAAACACTGTCCTGGTTATTTATGCATGTTCATGAATGTTGCATTTTATCTACAGAAACCTATAGTGGGTGGTATCTGAAACAAAAGGCCTACAAGTTTAAGATATTATATGCTACCCCAGGATACCCATTACGGGCGGTAAATATAGAAACAAGTTTGCTATATTCACGTCAGGGGAATTTAGCGAAACAAGGTTGCTATAGTCACGTCAGGGGAATTTAGCGAAACAAGGTTGCTATATTCACATCAGGGGAATTTAGCGAAACAAGGTTGCTATATTCACATCAGGGGAATTTAGCGAAACAAGGTTGCTATATTCACGTCAGGGAATTTAGCGAAACAAGGTTGCTATATTCACGTCAGGGAATTTAGCGAAACAAGGTTGCTATATTCACATCAGGGGAAGTTTAGGGCGAAACAAGGTTGCTATATTCACATCAGGGGAATTTAGCGAAACAAGGTTGCTATAGTCACGTCAGGAGAATTTAGCGAAACAAGGTTGCTATATTCACATCAGGGAATTTAGCGAAACAAGGTTGCTATAGTCACGTCAGGGAATTTAGCGAAACAAGGTTGCTATATTCACGTCAGGGGAATTTAGCGAAACAAGGTTGCTATAGTCACGTCAGGAGAATTTAGCGAAACAAGGTTGCTATATTCACATCAGGGGAATTTAGCGAAACAAGGTTGCTATATTCACATCAGGGGAATTTAGCGAAACAAGGTTGCTATATTCACATCAGGGGAATTTAGCGAAACAAGGTTGCTATATTCACATCAGGGGAATTTAGCTAAGTGTCAGTCTATTTGCAACACACCTCCTTGTTATTGCATTTCCAGTTTCATTTTTGTGTGTTGCACCTGCATTCAGTAGCTTCTATGACGCATAAACGTATGAAAGTGTGTATTCTTATTTTAAATATTTAGTTATGTCCTCGTGATGTACTTGTCTATTAATGTTATGTATTATGTCATGTTTTGTGTTTGTGTGGACCCCAGGAAGAGTAGTTGCTGCTTTTGGCAGTAGCTAATGGGGCTCCTAATAAAATACTAATACTAATAACACGCACACACACACACGCACGCACGCACGCACGCACGCACGCACGCACGCACGCACACACACACACACACACACACACACACACACACACACACACACACACTATTTCACACTCCACTCAAAGAGACACAGCACAGGGCCATCCCCAGGTCCCCTTGGAGAGACTTTGAGATGCTCGCTCGGCCACTTGCCTTCCGAGTTAACACACACTGTACCAGGGTGGAGGCCTTTACACTTCTCATTCACAGATATTGACCTGTGTGCTCCTCTTGGCGTGGCTGACTCTGTTGATGCATCAATATACAGTACCAGTCAAAGGTTTGGACACACCTACTCATTCAATGGTTTTTCTTTATTTTTTTACTATTTTCTACATTGTAGAATAATAGTGAAGACATCAAAACTATGAAATAACACATATGGAATCATGCAGTAAACTCAAAAGTGTTAAACAAATTTTAGATTCTTCAAAGTAGCCACCCTGTGCCTTGATGACATCTTTGCACACACTTGGCATTTGGGGCGGCAGGGTAGCCTAGTGGTTAGAGCATTGGACTAGTAACCGGAAGGATAGTAACTAGTAACCGGAAGGTTGCAAGTTCAAATCCCTGAGCTGACAAGGTTCTACCCCCTGATCAGGCAGTCATTGGAAATAAGAATTTGTTCTTAACTGACTTGCCTAGTTAAATAAAGGTAAAATACAAAAATTCTCTCAACCAGCTTCACTTGGAATGCTTTTCCAACAGTCTTGAAGGAGTTCCCACATTCTGAGCACTTGTTGGCTGCTTTTCCTTCACTCAATCCCAAGCCATCTCAATTGGGTTGAGGTCGGGTGATTGTGGAGGCCAGGACATCTGATGCAGCACTCCATCACTCTCCTTCTTGGTCAAATAGCCCTTACGTGTGTTGGGTCATTGTCCTGTTGAAAAACAAATGATATTCCCACAAAATGCAAACCAGATGGGATGGCATATCGCTGAAGAATGCTGTAGTAGCCATGCTGGTTACGTGTGGCTTGAATTCTAAATAAATCACAAATAGTGTCACCAGCAATGCACCATCACACCTCCTCCTCCATGTTTCACAGTGGGAACTACCCATGCAGAGATCATCAGTTCACTTACTCTGTGTCTCACAAAGACAAGTCAGTTGGAACCAAAAATCTCAAATTTGGACTCATCAGACCAAAGGACAGATATTCACCGGTCTAATGTCCATTGCATGTGTTTCTCAGCCCAATCAAATCTCTTCTTCTTATTGGTGTCCTTTAGTAGTGGTTTCTTTGCAGCAATTCAACCATGAAGGCCTGATTCACGCAGTCTCCTCTGAACTGTTGATGTTGAGATGTGTCTGTTACTTGAACTCTGTGAAGCATATATTTGGGCTGCAATCTGGGGTGTAGTTAACTCTAATGAACGTATCCTCTACAGCAGATGTAACTCTGGGTCTACCATTCCTGTGGTGGTCTTCATGAGAGCCAGTTTCATCACAGCGCTTGATGGTTTTTGCGACTGCACTTGAAGAAACTATCAAAGTTCTTGAAATGTTCCATATTGACTGACCTTCATGTCTTAAAGTAATGGTGGACTGTGATTTCTCGTTGCTTATTTGAGATGTTCTTGCCATAATATGGACTTGATATTTTACCAAATAGGGCTATCTATGTATACCACTCCTACCTTGTCACAACACAACTGATTGGCTCATACACATTAAGAAGGAAACGTTTAACAAGGCACAATTGAAATGCATTCCTGGTGACTACCTCATGAAGCTGGTTGAGAGAATGTGTGTGCAAAGCTGTCATCAAGGCAAAGGATGGTTACTTTAAAGAATCTCAAATATAACAATTATTTTACATTTTTTGGTTACTACGTGATTCCATACGTCTTATTTCATAGTTTGGAAGTCTTCACTATTATTCTACAATTTAGAAAATAGTAAGAATAAAGAAAAACCCTGGAATGAGTAGGTGTGTCCAAACATTTGACTGGTACTGTATATTGGCAGTGATACTAGGCCTGGTTTGGAATGAGGTTCTTCTGGCTGTCTGGGCTATTCTGTCCAGGCTATCTGTCTATCTAGGTCTTGCCATGGACACTGAGCTTTCCATAGGAGTGGTTCTATTATAGCCCAGTAAAAGAGTCTGGCTGTATTTCACATGCTGACACCCACCATTACATTAGGAGGGACGGTGGTGGTTGAGGGGGTTCCTGTATTGGTTGAAAGGATGCATTTGGATCTCTATATTAACCAGCCCTGCCAATGGCTAGGGGATTGGGCAGTACTCTATATCAAGGGGCTCTTATAAAATACACTGTAACACTTGATACAATAGACAGTCCCAGACCAATTTTCCAAGCTATTCTGAGGGGAACAAACGAAAGCACTTCCTGAAATAACAAGCTATTTACGTTGTGTTCCGGTTGTAATGAAATACATAAACCGCTGTCGCTCGTGCGACGTGATTGCTCTCTGGTTTTTCTGTTTTCCTTTCTGTTGTCCTCCTCTCTCCTCACTCTCGGAAGTCTGTCTGCATTTTAAACAGCCGTGCATCTCACTAATTATCATAAAATTGCTTACTTAAAGTGTCATGTTTATGACGTTCCCTCTTTTCTTCTGTGGTATCACTTACCAGCACGAAGTAAGTAGTGAAACAACCTTGTTTGTTTTTCTGGGTAAGACACCTTTGTTGACAGCCTAATGTTGCACCATCCTCCTCCCTAATGCACAAAAAACAATGAACACAACCAACACAACACTCATATTAATTCTTAAATACACTCTCACTCAACTTCGAGAGCTATAACCAACCCCACTGCGGCACAACCTGATTGGCACATTGTCACATACAGGATGGGTGTATGCTACGAGATAGTGGGCCAGAAAACTCATTTATAGACTTCTTCATATGCATGTTTTACATCCAAGTCAGGAGAAGGGTTTATGACACTATATTAAAAGAACTATCAGAATAACAGCAAAAATACTTTTCTGATAACCATAGAAATCCCAAAGCAGAGAAGGTAGTCTTTACCATCACACCCCCTAAAACACGCTGGACTGAATTCTGTAATTGAGGATATGTATTGTTCTGCGGTATAAAAGATTGATGTAGAGATACTGTGGCTATAAGACACAGATGACTCAACCGCGAGTGGGCATTCTCATTTTCCAGACTAGTTGGTTACGTTGGTTGGTGGGCCTGCCTGGGTTTGAGTGTATAATCATTTACATTAAGATTATGTTAATGCGATGCAGAGGAATTACTCTGGCTATGTAGGGTTGGGTCCCAGGGCTCTGAAAAAAACTGTCTGGCAGGCAACTCTGTAAGGCTTACAATAACCATGCCATGGGTTTAACTTCCCGGCGACGCCTCTCAACAATAACAAATACTGTGGTCACAACAATAACAAATACTGTGTATACACAGACAGTCGTACAGACAGGCGTACAGACAGACAGACTAAATAACAATATCTGCCTGTGAAAACTAGTTTGACATGTCCAATATCAGCATGATTGAAATCATGCTCTCCAATAAGGTTGGGAGGGAGGGAGAACTGAGACTGTGTTTACAAACCATCAACTATTTCTAGGGCGGGATCCCCAAAAATACACCCTACTCTCATAGGGTTTAGTCAGGGAGAATGAATGTGAGCAGTTCAACAAAGTGCACCAAGTAGCAGAGCATGCATGGCTTTAAGATGTATTTCCACAGCAGGAGTTTAAGCTTACAGCAACACTCTCCCATGGGACAATATCACACAAACGCTATTAAGGCCTTTTCTGTTGCCGAATATTTTCTGTTGCTGAGCTGTGTGTGTGTGCGCATGTTTGTGTGGCTGTGCTCAGCGTCTCCTTGGTAGTAGTAATGGCCTCTGGTTGGGCTCCCTGTCTTGCTGCTGTGAATGGAGGCAGAGATAAAGTAGGTCGGGGACTCTGTCGGGAGCTAATAAGCCACACACTGTGACAGACTTACGCCCATCAGCCACTGGGAGAGAAGAACCTCACACCCCAGCAACTCATTAATGCACCTTAGCACCAGTGATGGGCAAGCAAGGTAGGGCACAGTGCCGCAGAGCAGGGAGGGGTAGTCCATAGTGTCCACCTCACCCATGCCAATGTAACGGGATTGGTAATGTTTCCACTTGCCTCTAAAGAAAGGTGTACTCAATGTTCAAGCATTCTTATTGGTTGGTTCAACTCTGATGACAATAAGGTGTGTTGTGATTGGCCCCGCATGCAGATAGGGGGAGATCGCGAACATCAGATCGCACCAGTATGAAAATGTGATGCAAGGGGTAGGTCACGTTCTGAATACGGTTTTCTATTTTCTATTTTACAATGTATACAAGTTTGCTGTACATTACTGATTTATACATGTGTGGGTATATGGTACCTGTTAGGGATTGAGGGGCTTTCTGGGATGTGCTTTGGCATATGATTGCTGTAAATAAGTGTGTTAGCTAGCATACACTGATGTAATGGTCACATAAGCCCACTGCTAACGCAGTTGTTTTCATGCTACAGATTTGACCATCGACGGCCATCAACATCGTTAAGCCCTACACAACTAACATGCTGTTTCCTATTTAACAACAGAAATAAATCATGCTCAACTGGGACCAAAGGCTGGGGTGATTTATTTAGATAAAACACAATGCAAGGAGAGTACGATTTACATCTGTTACACCAGGCCAGGTAGAGCTGACTGAGCCCCTGGCTGGCAAATGGGCAGAGACATGAGACACGATGGTGGTAGGCCTGATCACAGATGGCGATGGGACAAGGAGGAGGTGGTGCCAGGAAAACAACCTCTCCCTCAACGTCAGCAAGACAAAGAAGCTGACCGTGGACTACAGGAAACAGAGGGCAGAGCACGACCCCATCCACATCGATGGGGTTGTAGTGGAGTGGGTCGAGAGCTTCAAGTTTCTCCGTGCCAACATCACTAAGGATCTATTATGGTCCACACACACCAACACAGTCGAGGGCACAACAATGACTCTTTCCCCTTAGGATGATTTGACACTGGTCCTCAGATCCTCAAAAAGTTCTACAGCTGCACCATTGAGAGCCTCTTGACTGGCTACATTACCGCTTGGTATGGCAACTGCGCATCCGACCACAAGGCACCACAGTACATCACTGGGGCCGAGCTCGCTACTATCCAGGACCTCTATACCAGGCGATGTCAGAGGAAGGCCATAAGACCGCTAAATATTTAAATATACTGAACAAAAATATAAACGCAACATGCAACAATTTCAAAGATTTTACTGAGTTACAGTTCATTTAAGGAAATCAGCCAATTAAAATAAATAAATTAGGACCTAATCTATGAACTTCACATGACTGGGAAGGGCCGCAGCCTTGGATGGCCCTGGGTGGGCATAGGCGCCCCCACTGGGGAGCCCACAAAAGGGCTTTATTTCAGACAGAAATACTCCACATACTTCATCAGCTGTCCGGGTTGCTGGTCTCAGACGATCCTGCAGGTGAAGAAGCCGGATGTGGATGTCCTGGGCTGGCGTGGTTACACCTGGTCTGCGTTTATGAGGCCGGTTGGACGTACTGCCAAATTCTCTAAAACAACGTTGGAGGCAGTTTATGGTAGAGAAATTAACATTACATTTTCTGGCAACAGCTCTGGTCGACATTCCTGCAGTCAGCATGCCAATTGCACAATCCTTCAAAACGTGAGACATCTTTGGCATTGTGTTGTGTGACAAAACTTCACATTTTAGAGTTGCTTTTTATTGTCCCCAGCACAAGGTACACCTGCGTAATGATCATGCTGTTCAATCAGCTTCTTGATATACCACACCTGTCAGGTGGATATCTTGTCTAAGAGGGATTTGCTCACTAACAGGGATGTAAGCAAATTAAAGCAAAAACAATTTTATAAATGTGTTTTTTGTGCGTATGGAACATTTCTTGGATCTTTTATTTCAGCTCATGAAACACGGAACCAACACTTTACATGTTCCGTTTATATTTTTGTTCAGTATAGTTAATAAAATAGCTACCCGGACTATCTGCATTGACCCTTTTTACAAGGACTTTTATGGACGCATTACGTATTCTGCTGCTACTGTTTACTATCTGTCTCATTATTCCTAGTAACATATCTACCTCAACTACCTCGTACCCCTGTACATCCACTCAGTACTGTAACACCTTGTATATAGCCAAGTTATTACCTCGTACCCCTGCACATCCACTCAGTACTGTAACACCTTGTATATAGCCAAGTTATTACCTCGTACCCCTGCACATCCACTCAGTACTGTAACACCTTGTATATAGCCAAGTTATTACCTCGTACCCCTGCACATCCACTCAGTACTGTAACTCCTTGTATATAGCCAAGTTATTGTTACTCATTGTCAAATCAAATCAAATTTTATTGGTCACATACACATGGTTAGCAGATGTTAATGCGAGAGTAGCAAAATGCTTGTGCTTCTAGTTCCGACCGTGCAGTAATATCTGACAAATAACCTAACAATAAAACAAAATACTGCATAGTTTCTGTGTATATATTATTATAGATTTTTATTTATTTATTACGTGTTTTACTTTTCTATTACTTCTCTATTTTCTTTCTATCTGCATGGTTGGGAAGGGCCCGTAAGTAAGCATTTCACTGTTAGTCTACACCTGTTGTTTATGAAGCATGTGATGAATACAATTTGATTTGATGCTGCACTGATCAGAGTGTGACTCATTAACATCCACACTAATGAAGAGCCTGGAGTGAGACACTAGGGTACAGATGAGGCTCTTGAGACACACACATAAACTGTTTTAACACGCCCAGCCTGGTTGAGCACTGCTGTTGGAAGTCTGGCACTCCTTCTCAGTCTGAGGAGTGACACACTGTCTCATTTGACATGGAAAAACAGAAAGGGATTATCCGATGAGAAAAGAACGCACCTCCATCGACAGCGGAGCAGACAAAGACAAACACTCTTCATGTGAACAAAAAGCACCTCAGCAGCTGCTTGAGCCTGGATGCTGCGTCAACTCTCTAGGAAGAGGCCTGCACAGCCACACCATTAATTACTTCTTATCAGCAACAGGGAACATGCATAACAATGCAGCCAAAGCACAGCCTAGTGGCCAGTGAAATACAAACATAATAGATTCCAGGCAACATAATCAGCTTTTCCACTTTCCTTGCTGTGAATGTGACAAAGGCTAAGTGACAAGTATATAAATATATAAAGGTGTCTGTCGGGCGGGCGGCGGTCCCCGGCCAGCCAGTCATCAAGTCAGGCAGCCATTAGGAGTATGTGGATACGGTGCTGGACTCAGTGTGAAGCTGGAATAATGGAGGAGTGTTATTACATTAATGAAGGACACTACACAGCTGCCGACGCAGGGATTTGCATGGACTTTCCTTCTCAGCACTCGGCTGATGGCTGATTAAGATCTGCCAGCCAAATCTCCCCGACACCTTGCCTGCTGATGCAGAGACAGGACGACTGTCACATGAACCCCCCCCCCACCACCCCCAACACACACACACTCCTACGCACACAC
This sequence comes from Oncorhynchus keta, assembly GCF_023373465.1. NCBI lineage: Eukaryota > Metazoa > Chordata > Actinopteri > Salmoniformes > Salmonidae > Oncorhynchus > Oncorhynchus keta. The sequence goes on along the minus strand of NC_068446.1, from coordinate 28,140,059 downwards.
ATCCCTCCTCAAGCCCTGCACCCTTATCCCCCTCACCTTCTGGACTCCTCCACTCCCAAAACAAAACTGCATGTGTGGAAACCATGGAGACACCAATGGGAGACATGGAGGCAGAGATAAAGAGGTGGGATCAGCCTGCGTTCCATACAGCCAGCTGGTAAATGTCCCCAAGATAGTAAATTAACCATCTGATTAGGAATTGAAACACAGTCAAGTAAATGCACACAAGGCATCCACTTAACAAGAGATTCGCCAATAAAATGTTAACTTGCCAACAGTCACTACATCTGCTATAGAAAACAGATCAATGCCTGTGTTATTGAGTGTCATTTTTACAACATGACTTATTTTGGTTTTTAGGTTCTGTCTTAACATAGATATACTGTACGTTACTATCAAGGCATGTTACAATACTCCCTTTTTTTAAAAGGGCTAAATGTTTTGCCTGGACCTTTCCAAGGTCACACATGGTGTGAGAGAGGGAGAATGAAAAGGGAAGAGAGAGAGAAACAGAGAGAGAGAGAGTCGACAGGGGGAGAATAATTGGCCCAGCTGTCCTGAGGGCCTTATCGTATAGGAGGGGACCGAAATCTGAACTAAGGATCAACGCTGAACTCCCGAGCTGTCCCTCTTTAAGGCCCTGAGCCCTGTGGAGCTTCAAAGCCACTTTGTAGTGTCCGCTAATGGTGCCGATGACAGCAGCAGCGAGAAGCACCAAGCGGGTGAAATGTCCAGGCCAAAAAATACAAGTAGCAGAGGGAGGAACACTCCTGTCCAAAGGCCATAAAAACCCATCCTAAAATGACTGCCATATTTAACATTTGGCAGGAACAGCACTCTCCAGTGTTACTTAAACGAAGCACTCAACACTGGGGCAGTACAATTATATACACTCTGGCCGAGATTCATCAATCATTTTATTTAACCTTTATTTAACTAGGGAAGTCAGTAAAGAGAAGAGTTCCAAAACAGTTTGATTCCCTGAAAGCCAGGAGTATGCTGAGTGTAACAGGGCTGTTTAGAATCTTTACCTTTACATATTTCTACGATGATTGGGCTATTCTTCCCTGGTGCCAGCATGTGCTCACAATTTCCACACCATCATAATATTAGATTTTATTGTTGCTACTCTTTTTTTGTGGCTATTCTTCAGTTGCGTGAACATGGAAAAACTCTGTCATTGCCTTGCCGTGCCCTTGTTACCCCACCCGTAGCCTTTCAGGGAACATGAAGTTATGACAGGCTACAGGCTACAGGCCTGTGAGAGCTGGATTCTCAGGCACTTCAGCCTGGCCTGATTATTGCTTTAGTTTAGTCTCAGGGATCGAGTTTCCTTGGCTACTGCAATGGCTAAGCGAGAGAGCAGGCCAGGACTGAAACAAAACAGAGGGGACAAGCTATGCTATTTATATGGAGCAAGCAGATAATTGTTTAAAAGGTTAGTCTACAAGCAAGGGACAAACAACAGAGAAATCTGGGAACTGTTGCTGCATGCTACTGAAAAAAGCCAATTTTCTAGGCCTGTCACATGGCTGAGTGGCTGTCTGCCCAGGAGACCCACAGCTCCAGCCAATGGTCTCCCAGAATTAGCTGGTCATGCTCTAGCACCCACAGACCAACCATACAACCATGTAATTACAAGGAGGAACGGGGCAATCACTGAAGTATGATGGTAATGCATACATTATATACAGACATATATATACATACACATACACACATAACCCAATACAGACACACACACACACACACACACACTAGTGATGGCAAAACACCAAGGCTATCGGCACACACACCAAACCACCAAGCGAAATTAAATGATGGCCAGAGCAAATCACCACTAAACTCTCACATAGAGAAATAGAGAAATGTCCAAAGCAGAGCTCATTCCATGGCACAGTACCACCAGCGTTGAAATACTGCCATCTAACTGAACTCACTCCCCATGCTGCAAAGTCAAAGTTCTCAAGCTGAGTTATAGATGTTCCATTCTGACAATAAGAACTCCTCGAGCTGAACTGTTAGAGCTGAACTGACGAACTTCAAACAACCGACCCTGATATGTGTATGTGAGTCAGACGGGCGGATGAGTGTGCCATACTTTGAGCAGAAAACCTTGGATGTGTCCATCTTACGGGCGCCAAGGGATTGGGCCAATGAACAGAGTGGAGGCGCGGTCGGAGCGATGCTGGGGGCTGAGCTCTGATGTTTGCGGCAAAACAAGTCATTAAAGGCAGGAGGATGTGCATGAATATTCACACAGAGATCCACTGGCTAGAGAGCATATCAAGGAGAAAAATCCCTACGCATTAAAACCCTGTCGGGCGGGCGGGTGGCACTGCTCTGAATGTCACTGACAGTCAGCCCGCCCTCTCTCTAAGCGAGGCAGACAGTGAGCCATTTTGATTGCTCCACCAGCAGACCAGGGGGTGAAAAACATTTACATGCAAATACAGATGACCCTCTAGTTATGAGCAGGCATGTAGTCATGGGATTTCTGAATGCACACGAACAGCAAATAACCACATAGGAGACCAGCAAATAGTCCTCCACTACCACCCTGAAAGAGGAACTACAGTATACAACATCCTTTATTTCCAATAAAATACAGGAACTACAGTATACAACATCCTTTATTTCCAATAAATACAGGAACTACAGTATATAACATCCTTTATTTCCAATAAAATACAGGAACTACAGTATACAACATCCTTTATTTCCAATAAAATACAGGAACTACAGTATACAACATCCTTTATTTCCAATAACATACAGGAACTACAGTATACAACATCCTTTATTTCCAATAAAATACAGGAACTACAGTATACAACATCCTTTATTTCCAATCAAATACAGGAACTACAGTATACAACATCATTTATTTCCAAAAAAATACAGGAACTACAGTATACAACATCATTTATTTAAAATAAAATACAGGAACTACAGTATACAACATCCTTTATTTCCAATAAAATACAGGAACTACAGTCTAGTGTATGTACAGTATATAGTATCCAAAAAAGGCAGATATGCGGTGCCTCATAAACAGATTAGCTGTTAAAGCTCCATAATCCTCTCTATCACATATAACATATTCTTTGAGTATGCAGAACACTCACCAATGTATTTCCTACCTACAACCAAACCCACTCATCTGGAAAGATTGTGTTAATAATAGTCATCAAACATTCGCAGTCAATTTCCACAATTATGTTGTCCACCAACGACCACCAGCTCTTCAATCCATAATGCTTAACTGCACGACTGGAGCTAATAGAGGATGGCAGGTGACAGATTGTGGCCTGTTAGAAGGAGGGATGTGGGGGTCTTGGATAGGGGAGACCCTGGCTCAGACTCAGGCCCTGACACAGGCCATGTGATGCTCTGATTGGAACCCACCTGCTGTCCTGAGACCTGTTGCCTCCAGATGGCCCCTGGGCCCCCCTTCCCTCCATCACACGTTCTCTATCCTTCCCTCATCTCTGACTCAGGCCATGGCTCTCTGGCTGGCTCCACAGAGAGGGGGCAGAGCAGACGCTCAGCACAGCCAGACATCTTTGATTCCTCACACCAGAGATGCCGGCACCATACATTAATTGGTGCTTCGTGAACAGTTGATTTAGTGCTTTCGAGGGCCCACTTCATCAGAGTAAGCAGTCTACAGAGTCTATTATGCTTCTGCCCACCCAGTGTAATCCTGCTGGTCCTCCACTGCTACTGCATCTCTGCCCCCTGACACTGACCGTCATCCCCCTCCTCTCTCCATCTCTCCCCCTCCCTGGGTCTCTGTGAACATTACCTCACAGCTGGACTTCACCCATCACACAGGACACCCAGGCCTTGGCACCACTCCCTCCTCATGCCTGACCCCCTCACCCATCCCTCCCCTCGGTACAGTTTCTCTTCAGCCTGACTGCCTAACGCATGACTGGCTCCCCTCGCAGAGTGCAGTAAGCCATTCATTTCTTCAAAGCGGAAAACAAGTGGCACTGTACATGAGAAAAATAAACACAGCAAAACAGGCAGGCAGACAGAGAGAAACAGAATAGAACAGAATGGGCTGGTAATGAAGAGGACCACATTAGCTACTGGTAAACTACAGTACACTTTGAACAGAAGGAGGAGTCGCTAGGCTTAGAATGATAAACAAGCACAATCTCATCGTTTCTCAGCAAAACAAGCAATTGGAGGATATAGTCTCTCTAAAATAAAGGCAGCCATAAATGAGGAGTATGATATCTGTGGGCCTAAAGGGCACACATCCACAGCCTCACACTGTGGTGGTGAAGTGTGACTCAATCACTCCCACTTCCTCCCCATCCAACAACAATGGTCTGTTAGTCAGCAACAACACAAAAAGAGCCAGGTTGGCCAAATGGGAAAGATGAGGCATCTAAGGTATTAAGGGTATGCTTGTTAATTGTGTATGTGGAGTTTAACGGGAAACGGCCTGTTACACATCTCTCCACAGGGTACTATTAGAGTCTCCATGCAAGCCGCCTCATCGTGTGTGTGTGATTGTGTGATTGTGTGTGTGTGTGTGTGTGTGTGTGTGTGTGTGTGTGTGTGTGTGTGTGTGTGTGTGTGTGTGTGTGTGTGTGTGTGTGTGTGTGTGTGTGTGTGTGTGTGTGTGTGTGTGTGTGTGTGTGTGTGTGTGTGTGGTAAAGTAAAGGGGGACCAGTCTGTCCACATCTTTCCTTGCGATGGCCCATCGTTAGTCTCTCCACTCATTAACAAACCTCTATACGCCACATTGGCCATGTCGATGGTGGTACAGTCACAACCAACCAGCTGACAAGGTACAAATCTGTCGTTCTGCCCCTGAACTGGCAGTTATCTCACTGTTCCTAAGCCGTCATTGAAAATAAGAATTTGTTCTTAACTGACTTGCCTAGTTAAATAAAGGTAAAAAAATGCACCGAAGGGAGAGAGCCATGTCAGAGTGCCTCAATGACAAAAAAACAGCCTATATAAAGCATCCTCACACATAGACTGTATGTTCATTCATGTCCAGGAAGTAATGCCTCATCCTGCTCCATCACATCTGCCTGCCTTTCCTGCACAATATCCTTCATGATGCACTGCCAAAGGCACTATGGAATTGTATCCATGGAAATGTGTATTTTCTCTGTAGTGGAATGAATCCCCCCTCTCCTACATCTAAACATGGAGAAGTAATGTATTAACCATACAGAGGGCTTTTTATTCAACAGCTAGCCGAGTCAGTCCTCAGAGAGACTGTAGCTTTGTGCTCCTCCATCACCTCAGGCTTATGTAACAGATACCCTTCACCTTCCCAGAGCCTCTCCACTGTTAGAGGCCACAGACACCAAATTATAACATAGAAGAAATATGCCTCAGAATGAGAATGAGCAGCAATGGGAAAGCCTTTGAGGGAAAATGAAAGAGCTCTGATTATTGACTATTTCAGGAGACATTATCTTTGTACCGCTTCGTTTATCCTCCTGCCTTGCTTTGGTATTGCACTAGATATACAGTACATTTAAGCAATACCCGAGGAGGTGTGATATATGGCCAATATACCACGACTAAGGGCTGTTCTTAGGCACGCCACAACTGGACACAGCCCGTAGCCGTGGTATATTGTCCATATATCACAAACCCCCGAGGTGCCTTATTGCTATTATAAACTGGTTACCAACATAATTAGAGCAGTAAAATTAAATGTTTTGTCATACCCGTGGTATACAGTCTGATATAAGATGGCCATCAGCCAATCAACCTAATCAACCCACTCAGCCAATCAACCCACCCAGTTTATAATTTACATTGTAGTAATTTAGCAGAAGCTCTTATCCAGAGCCGTACAGTAGTGAGTGCATACATTTTCATACTGTTTTCCTACATTATTTTCTACGGTTCTATTCTACATTCTATTCTCCTATAGCCAATGGCTTTACCAGCCTGATGATAGATGGGGCAGTAAAGAACAATAACACACAAATTGACATTTTGTAGAATTTTTGTGCCATAGTTTAAAACTCACGAGACAACATATTACCCAGGGGTTGGTTATTTATTCTACAGTCTTTCCAGTGTCTAGGGTACCCAAACTCACATATAAGTATAAAGAAAACCTTGAGCGTGAAAAAGTGTGTGTACTAGAGATATATATGATCGGAGCCATATGGGAGGAAAGGAGAGAGGGGAAATCAAATGGAAAGTGCAGATGATGAGGGAGAGTGTGATTAAACAACAGGAGGGATTGGTGGCTTGGTGACCTCTGGCCAGCTCCAGCCGCACCTCGCCGCAGGTGAGGGGTAGCCGCTACACTGCAAGCCCATTGGAGCCTGGGAATGGAGGCCCCAGGGGTCACCGGCTAACCTGTTTATCTGCTGCCATAGCAACCCCAGCAGCGGCCTTGGGCAAACATAAACAGTGGTAGCAGCGGATGGCTGCTGGGCGCCGTGCCTAAATGGTGAGGTGAAATGGATAAAATACAAGGCACTGCTGATTCCTGCAAAGGAGCACACAAGAGCCCTGTCTGTCCACTCCTCACTCTGCAGCACGGACTGACACTGACCAAGCCTCTCATTCACCTTCCCTTTCTCCTAACGCCACGTGCTAAGTGGAAACATTGCTACGGTAAATTTGTCCCATTCAGAGTCCCAGTGGGCAGTGTCCTTCTCCTGACAGCCCAAAGAGAGGCCACACTGCTTGGGAGGGCCTGACATCAAGGTCCAGTGGGAGGGAGAGGGGAGGGCTGGCAGAGCAGGTTAGCCTTGGGGCCCCCAGGCAGGCAGCTCAATAGTCAGGGGGTGGTAGCCAGTGATCGGGCTACCCTGACCAGGTAACATAACCCCCAGGAGGGGGTGGCGGGGACAGGATTGAGACCCCTGCGACAGGACAGGGGCACCTGTTATTTTAGCACAGTGGGCTCAACACTTGCTCTGAGGGGCGCTGGCCTGCGCGGCTGCTAGAGAGTGGAGAGGATACTAACAGGGCATCCATTCAACAAATCCTGGACAGCACTGAATCACACACACACACACACACACACACACACAAACACACACACTGTGGTAGAGAAACAAACACACACATTTAGGCGCACAGACACAAATACACACAGGCACACACTATGACAGGAAAACGAACAGACTGTGACAAACAAATTCTCCCTCTCTTTTTATTTCTCTTTTCTCTCTCTGTCTCTCTGTCTCTCTCTCTCTCTCACACACACACACACACACACACACACACACACACACACACACACACACACACACACACACACACACACACACACAAACACAGTACTCAGACAGATCCCACAAATTATTATTCTGGTAGGGGCCTATTTTCTCTTATTTAATCCATGCTCTTCAGCTCTTAAAGTACAATGAGGAGATCACAGCATTTATCAGACAGGCATTTCCCTCTGTTCTTCTCACCTAATTTATTCCTTATGATAGTTGTTGTGTAATCAGTGCTAGTGGGATGATGAGTGTACAAGGAGGTCGGAGGCAATAGCAGGGAGAAAGGTGTAGTAGAGGAACTCCTTAGCCATGAGAACACACAGCACAGTCACCCACTAAGCCAGTAGCCCTCCCCTCTCTCTCTTCTTCCATTTTCTCCCATTCTTACTCGCTCTATTCCATTCTATTTTCTCAATTTCTCTTTCTCTCTCTCCCTCTACACATAGGCAAAGAAAACAATGACATGAGGCTGGAACTGTAGGACAATAGCCCAGCATCTGGGAAACAGGAGAGTTAATTTGTGTATAGGTGAGATCTGCAACCTGTGGCAGAGCCCAGGGAGAAAGAGAGGCCTTTCAGGGGATTTTAAAGAGCCCCTTGTCCTTAGAGCCTGATTGACACATGTGAGTGAGGGGAGGGCTTGTGCTGTTATATCTTAGCTTTTGCTGGCTGAACAGAACTGTCTCCTCTCCCTAGCCCCCTTTTCTCTTCCACTCTCCTCTCTTACACTTGGGCTCATTATTGGAATGCTCTGACCCTTGGGGACTTCACTTACTTGTCTCCCTTTCCAGGCCACAAACCCCAGGGCCCAACAAAAGGCAGCTCAAAGGCAATTTGAATTTGAAACAGGAAGCACAACAAAAACGTGCAGCTTTCTCCTGAAAGAAGAAACTTTGGGGAGCTCAGTGCCAGCAATTCAAAATTAGCCCTCACATAAAAACGCACATTAGATTTTGACACTAACTCAGTGTCCTGTAAAGGCAGCAGCTGCTTCAGAAATAGAGGGACAGAGTAAAGGGAGAGAGAGGAGCCCGAGGGGAGGACAGGTGTAAGGACACCTGGGGGCCATTGGGCAGGATCACAGATCAGCATGCACAACCACCAGCAGTGCCACTGGACACACACCAAACACAGAGAGGGCTGCTGCCCTCATAGCTATTGAACTCTTCGTGTGAGAGAAGAGTAAAAGGAGTCATTTCTGTGCATTTTAAGAACATTTTAAATTATATTTAGTCAATAATAATAATAATAATAACAAATAATAAGAATAATATGGTTTAATGCATTGGAATAGTAGGCTAATTGGCTAAATATATCATAGCCTGATATTGCACAGTAATAAATAAATAGCCTATTATTTTAGAAAATAGTAAACATGTCAGTGTCAATTACTTCTCTATAAATAGGGAAGGAATAAACATAGCATGCTTTTTTTATAGTCAACAATTAATAAATCCCGCTGTCTGTAAAAAACATGAAATCTTCATGTGGTTTGGACATGGAGCTACGCAGTATGAAATCGAGAACTAACTACACAATGATAGAAAAACTAGGTAGACTAACATTAGGCAATTGAACAACATTTTACATTTATGTCGCAATAATGTGTGTCATTGTGATAACTGTGAAACTCTCCCTCCGAGGGAAAATACCAAGGCCAATTTCAAGTAAGTTCCCTACATTCGTTTGAGCCATTTTCAAACCATTGACAAATCATCACATTTGATTATATTTGGAACACCATTGTACCCAATGCATCGGCATGGCGCGACCGGAGGCAATGTCCCACAGCGCGCACCACCACCCTCAAACACCGGACCCCAACGTTGGACAGCTCCGTTCACTTACCGCTTATTTTCGCGTAAAGGGTGCGCCCGGAACGCGGCGGTTACACAGTTCTTGCCTCTCTCTACAGTCTGATTTCCCCTGGATTAATATCCAGTATGTAAGAAGAGGAGAGAGTGATCCGATGTTTTCGTCAAACCTAATCCTAACCTAATTTGTAAACTACTAGCCTACTCCTCTCTGTCGCATCTGTCTCTGGCAACAAAAAAAAATTCCTGTACGGCAGCGTGACATCCTTAAGACAACTGTCTCCGGGTTGTGTTTTCATATACACCCGCTACCTCCCAACACCACCTGTCCCCGGTGGAAAACACACCACAAAGCGCTTCTTATGTCGCGCCACGACACATGGCATTCCCCTATAGCTCTGCAGCAATATTCCTCCTCCGCAAGCCGTCCGGAATCAAAGTAATGTGTAATTGCTGGTAGAAGTGGCTGATGTAGAAGGACTGATTGCAATAACAATCCATGCAGTACCCAGTGTCACTGAACCAGCTGTACAATAAGACAATTACATATGTTTCCGTCTCCCGGCCTGCGCTATAGCAGTTGCGTTATCAATCATCTATCCCCACAATAGTTATTTTGTGCTCGATGTAGCTGCGCACGGCTGGTGCTCTTACCAGTAGAATGTCATTGCTGCGTCGTTTTACTTCGGGTCTCACTGAAAGAAAAGGCTGTTCATCAGTTTGGAATGCGCCCCCTTTCCAGTATGCTCCAGCTTCAGGATTCTCCGGGAAGGAAAATCTCATTAATCGGGTTATTACAAATATGTAGCCTAATTTTTTTCTGTGGTTTACCCCTCAGGTGCTTTGTCAAGGTAGGCTCTGTTTCTCTACTAACGGTGGAATACAGCATCTTCAGTAGGCTACTGCTCCCTCTGTCACCCACAGGGACAGAAAACAAGGCGATACCAAAACCTGAAGCAGAATTATGCAGTGACTGGAATGGAATTAATTCATAGTTGGGCTAACGTTTAGGCCTAATTAGGCAAATTATTTTATTCTTAAATAAAACATCAAAGGAATGCTTTGGGATTTTAACAATGAAGCCATGTATCAACTTCCCCAGAGTCAGATGAACTAATGGATACCAAGCAGTTTGAAGGAAGTTGCTAACTAGCGTTAGCACAATGACTGGACGTCTATGGTAACAGCTAGCATTACCATAGACGTCCAGTCAATGTGCTAACACTCGCAAAACTAACTCTAACTTCCATCATACTGGATACCGAGACATAAAAATGGTATCCACAAGTTAATCTGACTCCAGGGAAATAGATGAAGGTCTTCTTTACCAGAATCCCAAAGTATCCATTTTAAAGTCCAGGTAGCAGATAATGGACCCTATCAGATATGTATGTAGTTCGTGCTGTACATTGCATTCGGAAAGTATTCAGACCCCTTGACCCTTTTACATTTTGTTCCATTACATACAAATTCTAAAATTCATTAAATGCATGTTTTTCCTGCTCAACCTACACACAGAAACCAATGATGACAAAGCAAAAACAGGTTTTTAGACATTTTTGCACATTTATTACAATTAAAAAACAGAAATACCTTATTTACATACAGTACCAGACAAACGTTTGGGTCACACCTAATAATTATCTTTATTTTTACTATTTTCTACATTGTAGAATAATAGTGAAGACATAAACAATATGAAATAACACATATGGATGTAGTAACAAAAAATTGTTTCAACAAATCAAAATATATTTAATATTTGAGATTCTTCAAAGTAACCACCCTATTCCTTGATGACAGCTTTGCACACTCTTGGCATTCTCTCAACCAGCTTCATGAGGTAGTCACCTGGAATGCATTTCAATTAACAGGCGTGTCTTGTTAAAAGATCATTTGTGGATTTTCTTTCCTTCTTAATGCGTTTGTGACAAGGTAGGGGTGGTATACAGAAGATAGGCCTATTTGGTAAAATACCAAGTCCATATTATGGCAAGAACAGCTCAAATAAGCAAAGAGAAACAACTGTCCATCATTACTTTAAGACATGAAGATCAGTCAATCAGGAACATTTCAAGAACTTTGAAAGTTCTTCAAGTGCAGTCTCAAAAACCATTAAGTACTATGATGAAACTGGCTCTCGTGAGGACCGCCACAGGAAAGGAAGACCCAGAGTTACCTCTGCTGCAGAGGATAAGTTCATTAGAATTACCAGCCTCAGAAATTGCAGCCCAAATAAATACTACACAGATTTCAAGTAACAGACACATCTCATAATCAACTGTTCAGAGGAGACTGCGTGAATCAGGACTTCATGGTCAAATTGCTGCGAAGAAACCACTACTAAAGGACACAAATAAAAAGAAGAACTTGCTTGGGCCAAAAAACACGTGCAATGGACATTAGACTGATGGAAATCTGTCCTTTCGTCTGATTGCATCACTGCCTGGTATATGGCAACTGCTCAGCCTCCGACCGCAAGACACTACAGAGGGTAATGCGTACGGCCCAGCACATCACTAGGGCCAAGCTTACTGCCATCCAGGACCTCTATACCAGGCAATGTCAGAGGAAGGCCCTAAAAATGGTCAAAGACCCCAGCCACCTTAGTCATAGACTGTACTCTCTGCTACCGCACGGCAAGCGGTACCGGAGCACCAAGTCTAGGTCCAAGAGGCTCCTAAACAGTTTTTACCCCCAAGCCATAAGACTCCTGAACATCTAATCAAATTTGCACTGCCCCCCCTTACGCTGCTGCTACTCTGTTATTATCTATGCATAGTCACTTAATAACTCTACCTACATGTACATATCACATCAATTACTTCGACTAACCGGTGTCCCCACACATTGACTCTGTACCGGTACCCCCTGTATATAGCCTCGCTATTGTTATTTTACTGCTGCTCTTTAATTATTTGTTACTTTTATTTTATTTATTTATCTATTATTATTTTTTATCTATTTATTTATTTATTTTTGTTGGTATTTTTCTTAAAACTGAATTGTTGGTTAAGGGCTTGTAAAGTAAGCAATTTATTGATGTATTTGGCGCATGTGACAAAAATAAATTGATTTGATGTGAGGATATGCTCATCTCAACATGATACAAAATAGCCTTTTTGATAAAGGGCTCTGGCACATACAGTGGCAAGGAAAAGTATGTGAACCCTTTGGAATTACCTGGATTTCTACATGAATTGGTCATCAAATTTGATCTGATCTTCATTTAAGTCACAGCAGTAGACAAACATAGTGTGCTTAAACTAATAACACAGACATTTTTGTATTTTTCTTGTCTATATTGAATACATAATTTAAACATTCACAGTGTACGTTGGGAAAAGTATGTGAACCCCTAGGCCAATGAGTGAGGAGTCAGCTAGCCTGGAGTCCAATCAATGAGACAGTCCAAGGTAAGACAAATTGTCTATAAATGGAGAAAGTTCAGCACTGTTGCTACTCTCCCTAGGAGTGGCCGTCCTGCAAAGATGACTGCAAGAGCACAGCCCAGAATGCTTAATGAAGTTATGAAGAATCCTAGAGTGTCAACAAAAGACTTACATAAATCTCTGGAACATGCTAACATCTCTGTTGACGAGTCCACGATATGTAAAACACTAAACAAGAATGGTGTTCATGGGAGGACACCACGGAAGAAGACACTGCTGTCCAAAAAACATCTGAAGTTTGCAAAAGTGCACCTGGATTTTCCACAGTGCTACTGTCAAAATGTTCTGTGGACAGATAAAACTACAGTTGAGTTGTTTGGAGGGAACACACAACACTATGTGTGGAGAAAAAAGGCACAGCACACCAATATTAAAACCTCATCCCAACTTTAAAGTATGGTGGAGGGAGCATCATGGTTTGGGGCTGCTTTGCTACCTCAGGGCCTGGACAGTTTGCTATCATCGACGAAAAAATGCATTTCAATACATTTTGCAGGAGAATGTAAGGCTCTCTGTCCACCAATTGAAGCTCAACAAAAGTTGGGTGATGCAACAGGACAATTACCCAAAACACAGAAGTAAATCAACAACAGAATGGCTTCAACAGAAGACAATTCTCCTTCTGGAGTGGCCCAGTCAGAGTCCTGACCTCAACCCGTTTGAGATGCTGTGGCATGACCTCAAGAGAGCAGTTCACACCAGGCATCCCAATAATATTGCTGAACTGAAACAGTGTTGTATAGAGGAATGGTCCGAAATTTCTCCTGACCGTTGTGCAGGTCTGATCCTACAGAAAATGTTTGGTTGAGGTTATTGCTGCAGAAGGAGAGTCAACCAGTTATTAAATCCAAGGTTTAACATACTTTTCCCACCCTGCGTTGTGAATGTTTACACGGTGTGTTCAATAATGACATGAAAACGTATCAGTGATTGTGTGTTATTGGCAGGGTAGCCTAGTGGTTAGAGCGTTGGACTAGTAACTGAAAGGTTGCAAGTTCAAATCCCTGAGCTGACAAGGTACAAAATCTGTCGGTCTGCCCCTGAACAGGCAGTTAATCCACTGTTCCTAGGGCGTCATTGAAAATAAGAATTTGTTCTTAACTGACTTGCCTAGTAAAATAAAGGTAAAATAAAAATATATATATTGTTGTGACCAAGATGAAGATCAGATCAAACGTTATGACCAATTTACGCAGAAATCCAGGTATTTCCAAAGGGTTCACATGCTTTCCCATCTGACCATTTAGAACAACTTGTTCCTTACTGTGGAGTTACAAATTATTTTTTTATTTTATTTCTTTAAATTGAACCTTTATTTAACTAGGTAGGCCAGTTTAGAACAAGTTCTCATTTACAACTGCGACCTGGCCAAGATAAAGCAAGGCACTGCTACAAAAACAGCACAGAATGCACAACCAAGTTCAGAAATTGTCCTATTCTACTATTTTAAGTGCTATTATTGTGAAGTGGAAACATCTAGGAGCAACAACGGCTCAGCCGCAAAGTGGTAGGCCACACAAGCTCACAGAATGGGAACGCCGATGTGGTACTAAACGCCCGAATACCCTCCCGAATACGCACCAGATTATACGCGCTCCTGAGGTCCAGTTTCGTGAAGAATCCCTCCCCGTGAAATGATTCCACCGCCATAGTGATGAGAGGTAGTGGGTAACTAAAACCCAAGGAATTATCAAGGAATTTAGACCTTGATAATCAATACACGGACGCAAATCACCCTCCTTTTTCTTCACGAAAAAGAAACTCGAGGAGACGGGTGACATGGAGGGCCGAATGTACCCCTGTCCCAGGGCTTTCGTGACATATGTCTCCATAGCCAACGTCTCCTCCTGGGACAAAGGATACACGTGACTCCTGGGTAGTGCAGCGTTTACCTGGAGGTTTATCACGCAATCCCCCTGTCGATGAGGTGCTAATAGGGTCTCCTTCTTCTTACTGAATGCGCACAGTGGAAACCTGGTCTGGACTCTCCACCGATGTCGCACCGATGGAAACTCCTAAACACCTGCCTGAACACTCATCAGACCACCCCTGGAGAGCTCCCTGTCTCCACAAAAGCCTAGAATTGTGAATAGCCAGCCAGGGAATCCCCAGCACCACCGGAAACGCAGGTGAATCGATAAGGACCAGACTAATCCGCTCCTTATGATTCCCCCACGTAATCATCTCCAGAGGAATCGTGGCCTCCCTGACCAGCCCTGACCCTAACGGTCGACTATCTAAGGAGTGCACGGGGAAGGGGGGGTCTACCTTAACTAACGGAATCCTCAACCTCTGGGCGAGTCCGCAATCTATAAAACTCCCCGCTGCGCCTGAATCAACTAGCGCCTTATGCTGGAGAGAGGGGAAAAACTTCAGGAAACAAATTAACAAAAACATGTGACCAACAGGAAGCTCTGGGAGAGTGTGGTGCTGACTCAGCTGGGGTGACTGAGGACTGTTCTGCCTGCCATCTTGACTCCCAGATGGACTCCTCCAGCACCGACGGGAAGTGTGCCCTCTCCTGCCACAATGGGTACAGGAGGAGCCTCCTCCTCCGGTCTCCCTAGATGCAGTCCCTCCTAGCTCCATCGTGGGAGTGGGGGGACCAGGAGGTGGAACTGACAGGACCCTTTCAGAATGTCCGCGAGCAGCCAGCAGATGGTCTAGCCGGATTGACATGTCGATCAGCTCATCATAGCTGAGCGTAGTGTCCCGACAAGCCAGCTCCCTGCAGACGTCCTCTCTTAGGCTACACCTGTAATGGTCTATCAGGGCCCTGTCATTCCACCCCGCTCCAGCGGCCAAGGTCCGGAATTCCGGCGCGAAGTCCTGCGCGCTCCTTGTCCCCTGCCGGAGATGGAACAACCTCTCACCAGCTGCTCGGCCCTCCGGAGGATGATCGAACACGGCCCCAAAACGGTGGGTGAACTCCAGGTAGTGACCCCTCGCTGAGTCAGACCCGTTCCAGACGGCATTGGCCCACTCCAGGGCTCTACCCGTCAGGCAGGAGATGAGGACACTCACGCTCTCCTCGTCCGAGGGAGCCGGCCGAACGGTAGCCAGGTAGAGCACTAGTTGTAACAGGAATCCCTGGCACCCCGCCGCCACTCCATCGTACACCCTCAGAGGCGTGATGCGCAGAGCGCTGGCACCGGATCCCGCTGAAGGAGATGGTAGAGTTGCTGGTGGGAGGGTAGGTGGGGTAGTAGGGAGACCACTCCTCTCCCAACGGTCCATCCTCTCCATCATTTGATCCATCGCTGATCCGATGCGATGGAGGATGGACGTATGAGGAAGGACTCTCTCCTCCATCATGGGGAGAGGGGTGGTCGCTGCTCCTGCTGACTCCATATGGTTGTGCGGGCATCTGTAACGACGGGAGAGGGATGGGTGTGGAGTCAGATGCAGAGAGCAGAAGGTAGACAGGAAAAAACGCTTTAATGTCCTCAATCACAGTAACAGATATGGGGGAAGCCCAAACCACAGGCGCAACAAACCCAAAACCACTGTTACAAAAATACCGGACAGCGAAAACCCAAAAGTCAACAAACACCACTGACGTAAAATAACCACAAGCCCGCACAAACACCAACGGGCTAAACAAACTTAAATAACACCCATCCCAAAACTCCAACAAGGAACAGGTGAAAACAATTAGACAACAACAAACGAAAAGGAAAACGGGATCGGTAGCAGCTCGTAGACCGGCGACGACGACCGCCGAGGGCCACCCGAACAGGAAGGGAAGCCACCTTCGGTGGTATTCGTGACAAGCTGAAAACTGTTGTCCTGTTTTAGAAGCAATAAACTGGCCTTCTTTAGACTAGTTGAGTATCTGGAGCATCAGCATTTGTGGGTTCGATTACAGGCTCAAAATGGCCAGAAACAAATAACTTTCTCCTGAAACTCATCAGTCTATTCTTGTTCTGAGAAGGAAAGTTGTTCCATGCGAGAAATTGTCAAGAAACTGAAGATCTCATACAACGCTGTGTACTAGGAGCAACTCAGGAGCCTTCACAGAACAGTGCAAACTGGCTCTATAAAAATGTATTTAATTTGGTCATGTTTTCTTGGGTTGTTCTAAGTTACCACGGCTGCGTTTCTGACATTGAGGAATAGCTTCTACATGCCCTTTAAGATCATATAAATAAATGGTATTCCCAGGCTCCTGAGTTGCGGAGCAGTCCAATTGGCCCAGGTTTGGCTGAGGTAGACCGTAGTTGTGAATAAGAATTTGTTCTTAACTGACTTACCTAGTTAAATAAAGGTGAAATATATATTTGTATTTTTAAATAAGCAGTTTTCCTGTTGTTATATGTCATTCACTGACAGTCACTCAACTACCCAATGTCAGTTCAAACATTTTAGATTGGTAAATTAGTTTAGTTAGTCTAGCCAGCAACGTAACCTGTCCGAATTACCGACCAGGCACACAGAGCACGTGCCCAGGGGCCCTGACCTCCAGGGGGCCCCCATTGATTTGGTTAGTCACTCTCACTCAGATATCGTATTAACATGGCATAAGTCTTAAGTCATGGCAAAATGTATAGAATAGCAGGCAATTAGCTGTAAAACTGCAACAAAAAGTTATGTACAGCAAACATATTTGTTCACCTTTTGTTATTAAAATACATTTTTAAAATTCTCTACGTATTAAATGATAGTTTTTAATCTCGGTGCTGAGTTAATGTGACTTTAAGTGTAGTGGCTAATTGTATAGCTAATGTGTTTAGTTATACAATTACTGTATATGTGTTTGTATATCGATTGATGTGAGTGAAGCCACAGCAACCAATGTCATAATGGCTGGATACATTTTTGCTTGTTTTTGCTGTTCTCCAAATAGCATTTTACCTTTTACATTGTATAAAAATGCAGTAAATTAACTTAAACTTTCTTAACATGGATATATGAGCAGTTTTGATGAGCAGAAACAATGGATTTACTTGTAGTTTGCCCTAAGAGTTGTGCAAGGTTGGTAGAATCTTATTCAAAGTTATCCACAGCTGTAATGGCTGCTAAAGGTGCTTCCACCAAGTATTAACTGGGGTGTGAAGACATATGCAATCGATAAATCCTAATTTTATACTGAACTAAAATATAAACGCGAAATGCCACAATTTCAAAGATTTTACTGAGTTACACTTCATAGAAGGTTATCGGTCAATTTAAATGAATGAATTAGGCCCTGGTCTATGGATTTTACATGACTGGGCAGTGGTGTAGCCATGGATGGGCTTGGGAGGTCATAGGCCCACCCACTTTTCAATTTAACCTTTGTTTAACTAGGCAAGTCAGTTAAGAACTAATTCTTATTTACAATGACGGCCTACCCCGGCCAAACCCTATCCCGGACGACGCTGGGCCAATTGTGTCCCACCCTATGGTACTCCCAATCACGGCTGGGTGTCATACAGCCTGGAATCGAACCAGGGGCTATAGTGACGCCTCTAGTGCTGAGATGGCAGGGCCACTTGGGAGCCAGGCCCACCCACTGGGGAGCCAGGCCCAGCCAAACAGAATGAGTTTTTCCCCAAAAAAGGGCTTTATTACAGACAGAAATACTCCTGAGCACCACCCCTCCTCAGACGATCCAGCAGGTGAAGAAGCCGGATGTGGAGTTCCTGGGATGGCGTGTTTACACGTGGTCTGCGGGGTTGTAAGGCCGGTTGGATGTACTGCCAAATTGATGTAAACAAATTTGTGCACAAATCTGTAAGAAATAAGCTTCTTGTGCGTATTTAAAATTCCTGGGATCTTTCATTTCAGCTCATGAAACATTGGACCAACACATTACATGTTGTGTTTATATTTTTGTTCAGTATACACAACCGTTCAAAAGTTTGGGGTCACTTAGAAATGTCTTTGTTTTTGAAAGAAAACACATTTTTTGCCCATTAAAATAACATCAAATTGATCAGAAATACAGTGTAGACTTTGCTAATGTTGTAAATGGCTATTGTAGCTGGAAATGGCAGATTTTTTTACGGAATATCTACTTAGGCGTACAGAAGACCATTATCAGCAACCATCACTCCTGTGTTCCAATGTCACGTTGTGTTAGCTAATCCAAGTTTATAATTTTAAAAGGCTAATTTATCATTAGAAACCCCTTTTGCAATTATGTTAGAACATCTGAAAACTGTTGTTCTGATTAAAGAAGCAATACAACTGCCCTTTTTTAGAATAGTTGAGTATCTGGAGCATCAGCATTTGTGGGTTCGATTACAGGCTCAAAATGGCCTGCAAGGCTGTAATTGCTGCAAATGGAGGATTCTTTGACGAAAGCAAAGTTTGAAGGACACAATTATTATTTAAATATTTTTATTTTATTTATAACCTTGTCAACGTCTTGACTATATTTCGTATTCATTTTGCAACTAATTTCATGTATGTTTTCATTGAAATCAAGGACATTTCTAATTGACCCCAAACTTCTGAACGGTAATGTATATCATTTAGAAAATGTTCTATAATTTTTCTTTCACTTTGAAAATGTGGAGTAGGTTGTGTAGATCGGTAGGAAATAAATCAAATCTGGAGCTCTTGAGCACCGAGCCTGCCCAACCTTACCTGGTTGAATTCTCCCCGTAGCCAGGCCAGTGCGGCGAGGTGGAATAGCCCGCACTGGGCTGTGCTGGCGAACCGGGGACACCATGCGTAAGGCTGGTGCCATGTACGCCGGCCCGAGGAGACGCACTGGAGACCAGATGCGTAGAGCCGGCTTCATGGCACCTGGCTCGATATCCACTCTAGCCCGGCCGATATGAGGAGCTGGAATGTACCGCACTGAGGAAACTGTATGCTCCACCGCATAACACGGTGCCTGCCCGGTCCCTCTCTCTCTCCGGTAAACACGGGAAGTTGGCGCAGGTCTCCTACCTGGCTTCGCCACACTCCCCGTGTGCCCCCACCAATACATTTTTGGGGCTGCCTCTCGGGCTTCCAGCCGCACTGCCGTGCTGCCTCCTCATACCAGTGCCTCTCTGCCTTCGCTGCCTCCAGCTCTGCTTTGGGGTGGCGATATTCCCCTGGCTGTGCCCAGGGTCCTTTGCCGTCCAGAATCTCCTCCCATGTCCAGGAGTCATGTGTTCTTTGCCGCTCCTGCTGCTGCCCTTTACCATGCTGCTTGGTCCTTTGTTGGTGAGTGTTTCTGTAACGGCATTCATCCTCCTCTTCTGAGGAGGAGTAGCGAGAAGGATCGGAGGACCAATGCACAGCGTGGTAAGTGTCCATAATGTTTATTTAAAGACATAAACTGAACACTACAAAACAATAAACGTGAAACAAACGAAACCGAAACAGTACCGCGTGGCAACAAACACACACACGGAAACAAACACCCACAACTCAAAAGTGAAACCCAGGCTACCAAAGTATGATTCTCAATAAGAGACAACTAACGAGAACCATACTAGGCTGAACTCAAAACCCCAACATAGAAAAACACACATAGACTGCACACCCCAACTCACGCCCTGACCATACTAAATAAAGACAAAACAAAGGAAATAAAGGTCAGAACGTGACAGTGTGTAGACTGTACCATTAGTCAACTAGCTTTCCATATTAACAACTTGTGTCATGACTGTGTAAGGTCAGTTGCCAAAGTACCACAGAATGTACAGACTACATTTCCTTTAACAATATATTTCTTGGTAGGACTATAAAAAACAGCCCAGTAGACCACTGCACCCTCACCAGAGGACACTGCTCAGTCAACACACCAAGCAGCAGCATCATTATTCAAGCAGTGCGATGCTGGGGCCAGGGCCTGAATAGTGATGAGTTCTCCTCTCACAGACACACAGCACACCTAAGAAGAGCGGGTTCGATAGGATTGGATCACAGCCTAAACTAAGGTCTCTACAAGGTCACCTCCCATCTGCGTTGAACTGAAATGACTGCCAGTCACTTTAAATGTTACAATAGACAGGAGGTTATGAACATTTGAGGACACTTAATTCAATTAAAAAGTATGGCTGTAAGGATATGCTCTGGTGGCCCAGCCTTTAATTAAAACGTTTTCTAATTGTGTGTGTGTGTGTGTGTGTGTGTGTGTGTGTGTGTGTGTGTGTGTGTGTGTGTGTTTTTCCTACCTTATGAGGACACCAATGTCCGAACAATTCACCCAAATATTCTGACAAGGTAGGAAAATAATAACTTTTTAGAAATGTCAGTACTTCTTTCATGTCCTCAATGTTTTCAAATGCTATTTTAAGCTTAAAGGTTAGGTTTAAGGTTTTGGGGTTAAGGTTAGGGTTAATGTTAAAGTTTACAGTTAGGTTTAGGATTTTGGGGGTTAAGGTTAGGGTTAGGGTTAAGGTTAGGTTAAGGGTTAGGTTTAGGTTTAGGGGTTAGAGAAAATAGGATTTTTAATGGTATTTTATTTTACTCCCAACAAGTCAAGTACACACCAATTCACACTTGCAATTTCAATATGTTGTGACATTCTCTGTACTGGTTTCCTAAAGCTTTATTCAAAGTAATAAATTAGGACAAAGAAACATTGCACCAAATTCAGCAGAAAAGTTGCGCTTCTGTTCATTTTGTCTATTTGATCTCTTGTCAAGGATGGAGGAGGGAAACTGACAATAAATAAATAAACAAAAAGCATGTGTTGTTCTCTTCCCTTTTATCCCACAGAGGCTTGGAGCAGGCAGGCAGATCGCTATAGACCTGCACTAGATAAAACCAGAGCGGAGCAGGATGCGAAAATGAAATAGCAAAAATCGTAACCTTTGATGGGGAACACTGTGCTTTTTAATCTTTCAACAATGTCTGGAGAAGGGGCAGGGCAATGAAGTGCAGGCTTCCTCTGAGAGGAGAGCAGAGATGCTAACACTAGATCAGTACTGAAAACAGCAGTCATTATTGTTCATATTCTGCAGTATGTGCCTGACATAAGCCCATGGGGCAGGTGTCATCGTGATGATGGAAGGATATGATATTAATGATGCGTAGTGTAGATGTAGATACTCCGTTTTCTACTATGAGCACTAGCAGCACGTTGTCCTCAGAGAGGTAAAAACATAGTTCAGCTACGGGCAAAGATACTGAGTTATAATACATTTGTGTGAAATTAGATGATCTGCTGTCACAAGTGAACCAGCAGCTCTGTCTGTCTCCATCTCTCCTTGTGATCTGATACCATGTTTGATAAAGGAAGGCCCCATGAAAACCACTCAGACATTTTAAGAGTTGTTATGTGTCATGCCTTTCTCTTATCAAACATTTGTCCTGGAATGGTTTGTCGAGAAAACACAGTGTAAGCTTTTTAAAAATCTAGGCATGTCAGTTAAGAACAAATTCTTATTTACAATGACGGCCTACCCCGGCCAATGCTGGGACAATTGTGCACCGCCCTATGTAATTCCCAATCACGGCCGGATGTGATACAGCCTGGATTCAAACCAGGGACTGTAGTGACACCTCTTACACTGAGATGCAGTGCCTTTGACTGCTGTGCCACTCAGGAGCCCAGTGTTTGATTGCAGTTGAATAACAGAGCTTGCTCACCAGTACAAATTGATTTCACTTCCCTGCATCACTAACAGTAAGGCATCCAGTCAAACTTTGGATTTTTTTCTGCTTCCTCTGTGGAACCAAGAAGCTCAAACTGTGGTTCAATGTCATTGGCTAGACTTGATTGCCATGTGTCTTTACACAGAGAAACAGGAAAGGGAATTGTCCACTACGCTCATGCATAATTTCTCTTGCACAACCTTGACTTATCCTGGCTGTTTCCCATAATTATGAGCACATGCACCAATTGAATCAACAAGTATAATGCCCCACTTTACAATGGCTATATTATATGTTGGATATTAACTTGAGCTCTGCTAAATGCTAATGCAATTACTGGTGATTTTCTCTTGGTAGACATCCAGAGCTGATAAAAGTGCTCTGCTTCTGACGTCTGCCCAGGCCGGATGGCCATGTTATTTCTCTGTGAGGGGCATTGTCATGGTAGCCATCATTCATGGTAGCCGTGTGAGTGGAGTGTGCAGCAGGGGATGAGATTATGAAAGAGAGGACAGAGGGAAGAGGAGGAGGGCCAATTTAGAGGGAGACTTATTTTACAGTACCTCACCTTGCTACAGTCACACAGCATTCTGCAACACACCAGTCCTTTGTTTGGGGACAACACAGTTGTAGGCCATCACTGTCAGGACAGATCAGCAGTCACGTCCCAGCCAGACGATTAATATTTCAGGGCTAGCCGTCTCCCCCATGTTCCCAGTGCACCTCTAATGTTGCCACTGACCCCGTTGGCAACCCCCTCTCGCCAAATAATCCCACTAGAATAAACAGTGGAAGGGACTACAGAGTCGCCTGTGTTTCAGATATGATGAAAAGTCGTAAATTAGGAGGATATTTTTTTGCCATGGAGGAAACTGTGTCTTATTTGTTACTTTTCATTTCATATGACATTTTGGGGAGCATGGAGGTTTTTCATGCAGCAAATATGATTGTCTACTTTGTTGTTTTAAAGAGCCAACAGAGATTCACTTGAATCATGTTGTCAATATTTTACAACCTGGAAATATGGAGCTTACTTAAAGTCTCAGGCTGTTCCAACTTCCTCAACAGAGGCCTTTGTGATTATAATAACCGAAAAGATTAAAGAGAACGACACTCAACAGAGCCAAATACTTTACATGCAGTTAAGGACTGTGATGAGTATTCATTTTAAAAGAATAAGGATGAGTTCACGCTTCTTGAAAATGTTCAAGAAAATAATTAGGACAGTTTTTTTCCATCCACTATTTCTAACACGTGATTTTTAATGTGAACACATTGTACAAAAGTATTATAGGAAAATAAGGCTTTAGAGAGCAAGAGAGTATTGGACACATTAACATCATAGCTGTTTAGGTTTTCACGAATGCGTCGATAAGCCTCATCATTCAACCAAACAACCTTTAAACATTGGTGAGAAGTAATCAATATGTTTATTTATTCATTGGAACAGTAGATATAAAAGGAACTACTGCTGAAAGGAAAACGGATCTGGTACTCTCAGTAAAGGGGTAGATGGAGGCAGGCAGGTAGGTAGGGCTAGAGTATAGTAACAGTATAGTATGAGTATGGTTGACTTGACAGCCTCTGGTGTATGGTCAACCTCTGCTCTCTATATCCCTTCCACGTGAGCTATGTCTCTGTTCATCTCTGAGACCTGCATCAGCTCAGCCAAGGTCACGCCTTATTATTCATATGTTTCTGCACCATATATTGCCAGGGCAAGAGGTCATATCAAGTTTCAACCTTGAGATCATATCTAATGGTGTCTTCCATGTTACTGATATCTGATGTTGCAGCCAGGACACCGGCAATATGTTGCAGTGCATTGAAAATACGATTTCTGCTGGTGAAAACAAACTGAAACAAACTTCAATTGAAATCGTCATAAAATGGCCAGATGGTAAATATTTCATATAAATTGAAGATTCCGCTCTCTTGACCTTAGAAACACCATTGAAGTGTTGCAGTCACATTGGGGAAAAAACAAACACGATGCAAGTATGGGGGAAGAAGTTGAAAAGTGCTTTTTTTATGTTCTCCATGTAATGCACCTGTACCATCTGTTTCTTGTGTAAACATGAAATCAGTGCAAATGTTTTTCATTATTTTATAATTGTAGTACATTTTTGCCTTGCAGAGATCACATTCATATGACCTCAGAAAGCCTTCCTTGGTGGATAGCCTACTATTGGACCAATTCATCTCCCAATGCAAAGGATACAGTTTATAAGTACTACCTGATGTTTGGGTCTCATTTGAGTCCTCTTTACTAGTTAGTTTATTGGGTTTGGGTAAAAAAAAATATCCAGATCAGATTTTTAAAACACTGGGTTTGGTTAAATTGACCCAGAACGTTTCACTAATGCAAAGAAGGTAATACACAATCTTGTTTAGAAAACCAACAGCTGTCCTCAGGCACGGGGAAAGTTGTAATTTTCCTAAGGGATCAGTGAACTTCTTGTTATCTCCTAATCTTCAATTACTCAATATCCAGAACAATTTGGGCCACAATCAATTGATCCAGTGGAGCAGAGTCAGAGTTAAGCAGAAACAGATGACACTATGGGCCCCCAGGGCACATGCTGGTAACCCCAGTCTGGGGAAATTGAAGGAGGAGGAAGTAGGGGGACACTGGAGAACATTAAATCCCCACGCTCTCCAAAAACACACAAACCAATAACTGAAATATATATGAGAGAGGAGAAACACAGACACCCCACTGTTCTCCAGCTACCAGACTCCTGTTCACTCTCTCATTCGTTAATATCTCTGCATGCTGTGTGAATACGTTTACTTTTAGAAGGGTTGGTGATTATAAATGTGACCATTTCACTTCAAACATGAACCAAAATGTAACTGTGGAAGCCGTTCAGAGTCTCTGATAGCAATATTAAAGTAATCTCTCCCCGTGTTTTGTCCTAATAACTATGAAAATATGAAAGGGCAGATAATGAAAATTCTAATGGGTCATATTTTATTGTGATAAAAAAATCTCCTAATGAAATGTAGGAGTTTTGTGGAAATGGAATCCTGCATAACAAATAATGGTAATATGAATTATTGTGTCTGGCATGCTGGGATAATATTATCCCAGCCACACAGAGACACACGTTGTTCTAGCTCAGGGATGGGCAACTGGCGGCATGCCTTTTGTAGGCTTGCGGATCAATTCCCCCCCAAGTTGAGACTCCAAACTCAGTCGGGGTCTCAACATACTGAATCGTAGAATACGGCGCAATTTCGAAATTTGGTTTTGCGTGAGCAGTTTTTTTCTTGTTATGTTAGTCACTGACAGTCACTCAATTACCCATGTAAGCTAATATTTTTTAGATTGGGAAATGTATCTCACCAGCTATCCAAACTTGTAGTAAACATGGCCGAATACCGACCAGGTATGCAGGGCACATGCCCAGGGGCCCTGACCAACAGGGGGCCCACTTTGATTTTGTTAGTGACTCTCACTCAGATATCAGTGACTCTCACTCAGATATATCACTCAGATATCATATTAACATTGCGTAAGTCATGGCAAAATAGGTAGAATAGCAGGAAATGTGTTGTAAAACTGCAAAAATGTCTCTCTGCCCCATGACAAAATGAGTAGAATTGCATTAAATGTGTTCTAAAACTGCAACATTCTCTCTACACCCCATGGCAAAATGTGTCAAATTGCAGGAAACTCACTTTTTCACATTTTTCTCTACACCGTAAAGACGGAGGCCAATAAAATGTTTGCCCTCTATGTGGATGAGCCCCCAACCAAATCTCGATTAGGGCCCCCAAAAGGCTAGGGCTGATCCTGGCTAATGGTATAATGCATTTAGTTAAAGAGATTCTCTGGTACTTTTATATACTTTTTGGCCAGGAGTGCGAAGTTGCACTCAAGAGTGGTCTCTGAAATTCCGTCAGATATGTGCACCACGTTATAGCTCTCTGTCTCTCGCTTTGCTGTGTGTGCATCTTGCTAGCTGTACCTCAAATGTTGAGGGGCTGAAGCTCATTGGCTTAGACTCAAATTGCTAGGGGGCTGGCCCACATGTGGGAAAATTTAGGGATATTGGAGCCGCACAACTTCCAGAAAACAGTCGCTTTCAAACTAGGGATTTTGTGGCTAATTGAGGTAAGACAGTAATTCAATTTATAGATTATGCATGTATGAACTACACATTGACACATCGAGCCAAAAGCGGGATGTTTACTAGTCGTCAAAGTTCCGGAACATGTCTTTAAGAGAGTTAAGTAGTTTAACTGCACTAATGGATTAATTGCACAAATCAGTTGACTGCATGTGTGGGTATGGATGTGGGTAAGCAGGCCCCTCATGATGAGTTCAGATGTTTTGTGGACCCCACCCCCATCAAAGTTACCTATGCCTGTATTAGAACTCCACATGTCAGGAAATCATGAATAACCTTTTTATTTTCCTATGGACATTTCTCAAAATATTTATTTCACGGTCATAGCCTACATATGTATCCCATACATTTACTTTATAATAATATATTATTATTATTATTTACTTTAAACTCCACACTTGTATTTATAAATGTATCCACATTCATTTCTCTTTCATCGGCTTCATAGTTGATTTATTCTCTGTTCAATTTTTTTTTTAAATAAACTTGTAGTTATAATTTGTGTAAAAGGATCATCTGAACAAGTCTTCCATATGGGTGCCAAGCAGATTTGAAAGACGTTGCAGAGGTTCAGCCACATACAGTGGGTGAGGCTCCAGCAAATTGGCCTCTCTTTGTGGGTAAAGATTGCCCCCTTGAGGTGTAGGTACCAGCTACCCACTGCAGTTACAGTGCTTCCCTCAGAAATACAAAGCCACTCATGTGTTTTAATCTCAGCAAACTAGAATCCAAATTTAAAAAACTTGATTCGATTCTGGGGGAAAACTTAAGAGATAAGAAACGCTAGGCTCAATTGATGTTATTGGGACTTACTTGGGACAGATGACTTGAGTTAGTAATAGGCCTACCTGTAATGGCGATTCCCACCGTTGGCGCAGGTTGAAAACAATTGGCTTTCCAGGCGTAGATCTTTGGTTGGGTGATTTTAATTTATTGCAGGTATAAAATCTAAATGACATATAGCTCATTTGCATATAAAAACATAACATAATACATAAATTGAGAGGTAAGAATTGCCTGCCCTCGCCTCTCACCTGTGCTAACACTTCCTGGTCCCCTGTGTAACATGTGACCACTGACCAGTATAACCATAGAATGAGGAATTAGAATACTATAATGGACATTAACCTATAGAGAGGGGTGCTTGCAACACCACACGTTGTGGTCAGCCAGTTTAGAGGAATGCGTTTTTCAAAATAACTACCAAATTATGCCAACATTTCATTCAAACAATGCAGTCAAACCACCACCATACACTGGCTGAAATCAGTTGATGTTAGGACTTAGACAAGTTGTAAATGCATACTACTGTAGCATATAACACTGACAGATTTCCAAGAAAACAAAAATGTAGACATTTATGGTCTGTTTACATTTAAATAATTGTGTAAAACTGTATTTATAATTAGATATATTTTTTACCTTGTCACCTCAGGGATTCAATCTAGCAACCTTCCAGTTACTGGCCCAAAGCTCTAACCATTAGGCTACCTGCTGGCTACCTGCCTATTGCACAATTTCTGATATACCATTTGCTTTACTTTTTTTCCCATGCATAAGTAAAATCACCTATGCCTCTACTGCCATTCATTGCAATTAGACAGGTTTGGATTTCTCCCTGACCACTTTGGCTTCCATTTTCGGACCATTCTGGAACTTTTAGGTCTCTATGCCTATAACCTCTTTGCTCGTACTGAACAAAACATCTATAGACAAATACAACACAAATACAGCACATAAGCAGGCCTACAATCAAAATAGATTATTTGGATAAGACACAGGTAATTATTTCAATATGAAATGTATCAGACAGGGAAAAAATCCTTGACAAAGTATTTTTGACATTTGTTGTTCACATTGCGCAGGTGTGGAACTCATCCAGTAGGCTACAGGTGTGATGTCACCTTCAGGAATGTTATTGCTCAACATCTTGAAAAAATGTCTCTTGTTGACTTAACAGTTTATGGGCCTTCAAGATTTCATTGACTAACTATTGCCAGGTCTGATGTATTTACTGACCCTTAGAAAATATTTAATTGGAGCTGCGAGGCACCTGTCTCCATCTAAAGGGTAATAATCACAACAGATGTTTCTGTGATTGTACCAGGCGTTGTGAAATCTGGCACATTAGTGAAATTAGTTAAGTGTAGTTTATAACGCAGTTTCCTGGAGGAGCGCTTAAGCTTTAGATGACATATCTAAAGGCGCCTATGCAAACCCGGCTAAGCAAACCGAGCGAGTGTGCTCGCATATTCCTTAAAAGACCTTTGCATGAAAAATGAGAAGAAAAGAAAACAGCAAACGTACTGTTTGTCCATTTTGAGATGCTGTAGCCAGTCTGAATTAATCTAAATCAACTCAGGAAATCTGCAATTGATTTTGATGTTTTTCTGGGAGATCTTAGTTGCGCAATTTCACATCTAACTAAAATGTTTGGTGCAGTATTACTTGAGTGAAAACGCGTGCATGAAAACAAGTTGTCTCTCATTGAATGACAAACACTTTGAGTCACTACTGTTGACCAATCACCTACGAAGGAGCATAGACTTCTGCTACAGACTTTGGCTTGCCTGAGAAAAAATGTTGTGTGCCCTAACAGCCAACAAACAAAACTTGCAGAAGACCAAAACCAACAAAAACGTCATAATATATGCACAAACTGTTACGAACTGTTTCGGCTGGGAAGCATTGCGGACGCCTTAATCCACAGCAGGAACTTCCATATATTGGCTTGTCTTCAGTATTGGACCATAATCAGAGCAGGGGCTCCTTATATGGGCAAAGCCTTTTCATATTGGAATGCGGCCTGGAGCTGGAACTCCATACATGGACACTGACATTCATATTGTGACACTGACATTCATATTGTAACGCAGCCCTGAACAGGACCTCCATAAATGGTCCCAGACACCAATTTTGGACCGTAGCTTATTAGGAAAAGGAACACCATATATGGGCGTAGAACTTACATCCGGTTGGTGGAGCGTGTTATATTGGAAGCATGTTGAAGAGTGAAAGATTGTGTTGGGTCATTGAGGTTTGGAAGGGATTTGGGGGAGGGTCTGTTAGAAGCTCTTTTTTTTCGTAGAAGTATTGAGTTAGGTAGGAGGATTTAGAAATGTGGAACTGATGTTGTAAAATGTGGTGGACCACATCCTAGCACAGTAGGTGGCGGCATGCACCTTTAACATTTGTTTGTGCAAACAGTCTGCCTTTTGCCATCCTGTGGCTGGCCGTGGGCCCATCATTTGTTGCAACTGGCCCACATGGCATTACCCACCCCAGGACGGAAATTTTCGAACCACCAAACAACTATTGATTTAGAACCAGAGTTACCGCAAGTCAAAGAGAACAGGAGCTGCCTTCACTATTCAAGCACCATTTCAACCTCACAAAATCAGCTATGCTTACTCTAATACAGTGACAACTAAAAGGCACCAAAAACGTTTTAGTCCAATCAATGTAAGTTAAATATGTGGCTGTCCATGTTTCTGCTGTGTGTGGGTGTTGACTCACCCTACTTGTAGAGAAATACCAATGCCATCTTACTCTCATGTTGAGGAAACAGTATCACTGTCATCCAATACACTTATTTGTTGTCTTTGGCTACCTGGCTAACATGCTTGCTCGCTAGCCTAACTTCCTTTCGTGGGTAACATTAGCTAGTTAACATTAGCCTTCTACATCTAGCTACATACTGACCTTTCATCCTCTCAGGCCAGGAACACAATGTAAGAATGAATGGTTGGATCAGAATTGCAGTTATAATAATTGGCCAGTATGGAGAATTAAGATTTTTTTTGATCAAGGTAGGCTAAATGCTCTCTGGCTTCCCTTGAATTCAATGCTACAGGGGGCAACAATCTATGGCGCCAGATAGCTGCCAAAAGGTTGAACGTACGTATCGTTAGGATCATAAGGAAAGCCATGAGTGAAACATGAAACGTTAAATTTTATCTGTGAACATACAAACACCATGTTATGATTATGGATTTTTTGGGGGGCAATTCAGGCATACAATAATTAATTTCAGAGTTCTGGCAGCTTCATCTAACCAACATTTTTTTTTTCTTTACATCAAACGCCCTGTGAGGAGTGCTACGCAAACAAGCATAACACCGTATAAAAACGACTGAAGTCAGGGAAACCGGAAAAGGTATCCTGCATGTTTTCAAGTCTCCAATACTCCTCACTTGTGTTCATTTCACATTTATTTAACCAAGATCAATTAAGGACTATACCAGCCAAAGCTGGGCCAATTGTGCACTGCCCTATGGGACCCCCAATCACAGCCAGTTGTGATACAGCCTGGATTCAAACCAGGGTGTCTGTAGTGACGCCTCTAACACAGAGATGCAGTGCCTTAGACCGCTGCGCCACTCGGGAGCTAATGTAATGGATCTCTACAGCATGGGCATACAGTGCATTCAGACCATTTCCCTTTTTCCACATTGTATTACATTAGCAGGGTAGCCTAGTGGTTAGAGTGTTGGACTAGTAACCGGAAGGTTGCAAGTTCAAACCCCAAAGCTGACAAGGTAAAAATCTGTCGTACAGGCCCACTGTTCCTAGGCCATCATTGAAAATAAGAATTTGTTCTTAATGGACTTGCCTAGTTTAAAAAATAGCCTTATTCTAAAATGTATTAAATAGTTTCCCCCTCATCTATCTACACAAAATACCCCATAATGGCAAAGTGGAAACAGGTTTTTAGAAAGGTTTGCAAAAATAAAAAACAGAAATCCCTTTATTTACATACTAAGTATTCAGTCCCTTTGCTATGAGACTCAAATTTGAGCTCAGGTGCATCCTGTTCCCATTGATCATCCTTGAGATGTTTCTATAACTTGATTGGAGTCCACCTGTGGTAAATTAAATTGATTGGACATGGTTTGGAAAGGCACACACCTGTCAATCAATACAAGTCCCACAATTGACAATGCATGTCAGAGCAAAAACGGTACTGGTG
This sequence comes from Oncorhynchus keta, assembly GCF_023373465.1. NCBI lineage: Eukaryota > Metazoa > Chordata > Actinopteri > Salmoniformes > Salmonidae > Oncorhynchus > Oncorhynchus keta. The sequence goes on along the minus strand of NC_068446.1, from coordinate 28,108,934 downwards.
TGCCAAGTCTAGGTCCAAGAGGCTTCTAAACAGCTTCTACCTACAAGCCATGAGACTCCTGAACGTCTAATCAAATGGCTACCCAGACTTCCGGAGGCATGCAGCCATAGAGTCATTATACCCTAATGTAGGCCTATTTGCCTACTAGCCAAATAAAGTGCAGGGCATGCATGATGTGTGCAACTCATCATTCCAACATATTTGAACATTTAATTCATCCTTCATTCAGTTCAGTCAGTCAGTATGTCATCCATTCTGTCATTTGTTGCAATAGGAACTAAATCAAAGAGAAAAGAACAGTCTTATCCATTTGTTTACTGAAATCCATGTGTGTATCTAAAATGATCTAAATTTCCAAGTTCTTTAGCCTATCACTTTAATAATTCAATGTTTAATTTAGGCCTATCCAAATAAAAAAATAGGCCTTCAACTTATAGGCATTGCAATTTAGTCTATAATTTTGGGTACTGGTGTCTTGCAGAATACTATTTGTGTTTTATAACTGTTTTTATTATAGGCCTCCCCTTAAAAAGAGACTCTAGCTCATAGGCCTCTAAATAAACGTTAAACTAAATAGTTAAAGAAGCACATGCAGTGACTGATAGGGAAAACAGTACTGGCAACAAGAATAGGTTATAGATAGTCTTGACCATTTGGTACCCCTTGGTTATTTTGCTCGGGACAGGTTATAGCCACGACCGGGAGACCCATGAGGTGGTGCAGAATTGTCCCAGCGTCGTCCGGGCTCGGGGCGAGTTTGGCCAGCTAGGATGTCCTTGTCCCATCGTGCTCGAGCGCCTCCTTGTGGCAGCCGGGTGCATGCACAGTCTCCAGCTGTACTGTGTTTCCTCCGACACATTGGTGGTGTCAAGAGCCAGTGGGGTCATGTTTCGAATCGACCTTCGCCTCTTTACGGGAGTTGCCGCGATGGGACAAGACTGTAACGACCAATTGGATATCATTAAAAAAAGGGGTAAAAAGTACCCCCCAAAAATATAAAAAAATAATAATTTTGTTTTGTCTCATTATGGATATAGCCTCTGCGTGATGGGGTTGTGCAACGCAAATGGCTATAACAAGCCTACATACAGACTTGAATTCACAAATACAACAATCAAAATGCCTAACATAAGGCCTTGCTCCCAAATACTGGAAAAGTGAGATTCGTTAGGTTACATGATCACCACAGTAGCCCCACGCGGCCATAAAAATGTATTATGTAATGATATGGCCAATAAATAACACACAACAGCATGGCATATTTAGAAAGTAGAATAGGCCTAGCATAAATCATATTTACTTTCTGTATTGCAGTTCAGGCGGTTATTCTAGACGAGGCTCTTCTGTGTCTTTATAGTATCATTCTCACAAAAGTAATTTGCTGAAGGCCCATGCCTATACTACGCCATCAACTGGTATAATGTCGTTATTGAATTTCCGTTCTAAAACAAGCTAGACCTAGACCTTTATTTTGGAAATGAAACTGGAATCTGAAAAACAACTCTAATGTCTGGGCTAGAGTTGCTTGATTGACTAGTTAAGTTCGACTAGCTACTTTCGGGTTCATGACCTTTGCATATTCCACATTCCTGGCAAAAGTTTGTATGTATAAACAACATCTGTCACAGAGTAAAGGGAGACGTAAAGTAAGAATTGAACGTTTCAATGTTCATTCATAGATGTGACATAGGGTTTGTACATTTACAGACCTAATTTAACGGTTACGTTTCTTGTTTCACGCATGGCTTTTCTTACAATCCTAACAATTTAAAGATGCTAACGATACGTACATTCAAACGTTTGGCAACTATTTGGCTCCATAACAATGTCATACTCTTTTGGACCAGACAGCATCAGATAGATGGTCTACACTAACAGAGACAGAGTGATGCTATTTCACTCACCCAGTTGCTTTCTCCGGTGAGATTTGTATTTATTATGGATCCCCATTAGTTGCTGCCAAGGCACCAGCTACTCTTCCAGGGGCCGGCAAAATTAAGGCAGTTAATACATTGTCTCTTGCGTATTGAAGGAACATTATGAAACACAGAGAGACGAAAGATACATTATTTAATGTTTTTATAGCCTGGCTTCCCTTGGCATCCATGAATACACGCCACTGACTTCTACCCTTTCAGACATGTTCCTCAGATGGTGAGAAGCTGAACTCGTGAAACTCCCATTTGTGAGCCATTTTTCTTAATCTGATAATGCAATGTCAGGTTGTGTACTTGGAGATGGAGAGACCTCATCAGTTAGCTAAAACTGTTTCCCCTCTATAATTAAAATGATTATTGGAATAGGCTAAAACAGTCTCATCAATTATGACATGAACACAACTTACATAAATATACATTCACAGACATTATAGACAAATGGCTGTGGATATTCAAAACTATATTACCATCATCATACAGGCACAACTATTGATATAATTGTTAGCCTACATTGCTTCATTCATATAAGCAAACAACATTCATTGGCTACTGTAGCTAGTTTGGTTTCAGGTTACTGTGATTGGTTAACTTTCGTGGACAATTGGACAACCCTGCCTTTGCTAAGCCATCATGTGTTGCAATTGTGCTGTCAAGAGGGCTTGGTCGGAACACAGCTAGTTCGGGTTAATTTCGCAGCCAGATACAAGGAGGACAGGAGCACACGATCAGTGAGGTCAGTAAATACAATTACAACCTATAGCGACAAACGTATTTTAAAAAGCATGACAATTGTAGTAATTTGAAGACATCGCCACGTTTCGTGACTACTAGCTTGCTTACTACAAACTCTACTGTAATATTAGATGTCTGCCTAAGTGTCTGTTTAGATGCCTATTTCGATAGAAGTTTATCAAGTTACATGACTCAATAGTTATCTCCCAAAGACGCTGTTAATATTGTTACAGTACTAGGAAAATTCCTCTTGTGGGGGAAAGTTCAGCTGAACCGTCTTTCAAAACAGCAGCAAATGTTCAAATGGCCACTCAGTGCAGACCTCTTGTTATTTTTCTTCTTGGTAAAATAGTATTTTTCATACTTTTACTTGGCATAACTGTACACGGTGTGTCTAGATCTGGAATCGTAATGTTGTAGGCTGCTAGGACCATTCACTTCTATGCCTGGGACCTTTAAAAAATATATATATATACACATGTGGTATGGCTGGGGCCCAAGTCTTTCTTCATACAATCAGTCAGTGTTTCACTGCTTGCATACTAACGTGCTTGCCATTTAGGCCTGCCCTACTAGCTGTAGGAGTCACAGAGAGTGCTTTTTGATAGTAGATTGAACACTCACCAGGATGTGGTTGTCCGAAGGTGTAGACCTTCAATGCAAAATAATGTCAATCCCCCCCCTCCAACTGTTTGGTATTGTTAGTTGCAAAGCAGTTATTAAAATATATTGCTCTAGTATTATATTTCTCTATCTGTTTCTTATCTGATATGAAGAGACAGACTTTGCTCCAGTGGTGTCACAGTGTAAGTGAAGATCTCACCGTGGATCATTTCAATTCTAAATAAGTATGCCTACATTTAGTCTGTATTTCCACCTATGTTTGTCCTGTAGTTTATAGCTTCAGTCGTGACCTTGACCCAGGCACTGAGCTGTATTATCATACCAAGCTAGTCTCCTCTCTCCATTCATGTTACCTTCACTAAGAATGAGAGAAGAGTAGGTTTATACACATAGTGACACAAAAATACTAATTGTGGTTTAGATGCTTAATATAGGTATTAATACTGACCAAGTATTATGAATATAAGAAACCCAGTTAAATGTGAAATCAGTTCAATGGGAGTCTAGTCAGTTCAATCACATCAGTCAATCAGAGCATGTTTTGGATGCCTCGGAGTCTGAGGCAGGCAGGAGGCCCATGTTTTTGGCCAGCTCCACCATTCATAAAATGGCAGTAAGCCTCTCCAGTGGTTTTTATAAGCTGCCTGTTGGTAGGAGACTCAGCTGCCCTGTCCTCACCCTCAGCATGGTCTGGTCCAGACGGGGCCTTCCTCTTCCTCAGCTGCATCAGTATGCGTATGTAGAACTCTCTCATATGGGCAAACTCTGCTCTGTGCATCAGGTCCATGTAGTAGCAGACCTGGTTCCACCTCTCCTGATCAGACAGCTGCTGGTAGTACTGCATGCACCTTTCCCAGTACTCCTTCTAGTTGTAGCGCTCGGCTGGGTGACTGAAGACAGGTGCCTGCCATGGACCATAAGGGAAGGGGAGAGCAGCAGGAGAGGGGCCTGCTAAGGGAATGAGCCCAGGGGGTGCCCAACTTCCTTCAGCTGCGGCAGAAATGGCCTGGAGTGGGCACAGTACAGGGATGTTCTTGGACTGCTGTGGTGGTGAGGCCTGGTCAGGAGCAACAATGCTTTTCTCACGAATATGCTTGTTAAATCACCCGTTTGTTGAAGCAGGCTGTGATTCAATGATAAATTAACAGGCACCGCATCGATTATATGCAACGCAGGACAAGCTAGATAAACTAGTAATATCATCAACCGTGTGTAGTTAACTAGTGATTATGTTAAGATTGATTGTTTTTTATAAGATGCGTTTAATTCTAGCTAGCACCTTACCTTGGCTCCTTGCTGCGCTCGCATAACAGGTAGTCAGCCTGCCATGCAGTCTCCTCGTGGAGTGCAATGTAATCGGCCATGATCGGTACCCAAAAATGCAGATTACCGATTTGTTATGAAAACTTGAAATCGGCCCTAATTAATCGGCCATTCTGATTTAATCGGTCGACCTCTACTCTGTATATAAGTTTCATCTCAATCACATATCACTGACTTCTGACATTCCATAACCCAAAGTAAAGACAAGGCAAAACCACAGCAGATCACCATACTGATGTAGGATCTTAATTTGAGCAAGTTTGCTACAGCATAAAAATAATGCTGCAGCAACAGGAAGTATAAATTATGTGGATTATAATTAATGGCAATTTTTTTTGTAGGTGTTGATACATCTTTCATTAGGGAAAATCAGTGTTGTGTTCGAGACCACCTAAAGTGAGACCAAGTCAAGACCGAGGCCAGAAAAATGCCAATTCAAGACTATGAATGTAATTTTGTCAAATCGCCACTATAATAAGAGTTCAAACTGTCCAGTATTTCTGTGTTCATAATTCAAAAAACATATAGATTCTTTAGACATTCAGAATGATGGGGGAAAAAATGGTGAAGAGCCACTCTACAAATGATTACTTACCCAAACACAGTGGGGAACAATGAGGGACTTCTACACTTTCAGAGAAAGGTTAAGGATCTATAAAAGTTTTTTTTCCAAAGATGTTTTGATTTTAATCTCTTCAGTTTTTTTTAGAAATGAAAGGGTTAACACTGAAGAGAGAAATATTAAATCAGGATTTTTCTTTGATGGTCTTTAGGCAGATAAATCTAGCTAGCTAAGTCAGCCATTGGCTAGGCCATCAGATGCTTGATAGAGGACATCTGCCATTCAACTATATTAGGGGTGTCAACCAATCACATTGACTTCTAATAAGTGGGACCACTTTTACAAAAAAAAACATGGGAACTTCTGCATTCTCGAAGGCCAACAGGCCACTGTGCAATAGCAAGCAGTAGTTTTCCCATGGTCCAGCTAGCTAGCTTTTGTTGTAGGCTAGTTTGCAGAGGCTGCAGCAGGTGTTATCGAAGTAAATGTTGTTGCTAATTTGTTAGCTTGTCCTTTTTCAAGAATAACTTTCAACAAGAAGTTAAGTTTCAAATTATCATCATCTGGTAAGTGGAACTGTGTTTTTTTATTATTGCAGCACGCTTCCTGTTAGCCATCTCGTTTGAAAACAGCTTATGTCAAATCAATCAAATCAAATGTTATTTGTCACATCTGCTGAATACAACAGGTGTAGTGTAGACCTTACAAGCCCTTAACCAACAATGCAGTTCAAGAAATAGAGTTAAGAAAATATTTACTAAATAAACTAAAGTAACACTAAAATAAAAATAGAGGCCATATACAGGGGGTATCTGTACCGAGTCAATGTGTGGAGGTACAGGTAAGCTGAGGTAATTTGTACATGTAGGTAGGGGTAATGCTTAGATAATAAACAGCGAGTTGCAGCAGTGTAGTGTAGGGGGGTCAATGTAAATCGTCACGGTGGACATTTGATTGTTCAGCAGTCTTATGGCTTGGAGGTAGAAGCTGTTAAGGAGTCTTTTGGACCTAGACTTGGTGCTCCGGTAGCGCTTGCCGTGTGGTAGCAGAGAGAACAGTCTGACTTCGGTGACTGGAGTCTTTGACAGTTTTCGGTCCTTCCTCTGACACGCCTAGTGTATATAGGTTCTGGATGGCAGGAAGTTTGGCCCCAGTAATGTACTGGGCCGTACGCACTACCCTCTGTAGCGCCTTACGGTCGGAGGCTGAGCAGTTGCCATATATCATGCCGTAATGCAACCTGTCAGGATGTTCTTGATGGTGCAATTGTAGAACCTTTGGAGGATCTGAGGACCCATGCCAAATCTTTTCAGTCTCCTGAGGGGGTAAAAGGTGTTGTCGTGCCCTCTTCACCACTGTCTTGGTGTGTTTGGACCATGATAGTTTGTTGGTGATGTGGTCACCAAGGAACTTGACACACTCCACTACTACAGCCCCGTCAACATGAATAGGGGCCTGTTTGGCCCTCCTTTTCCTGTAATCAACCATCATCATCTTTGTCTTGCTCTCATTGAGGGAGAGGTTGTTGTTTTGGCACCACATTGCCAGGTTTCTGACCTCTTACCTATAGGCTGTGTCATCATTGTCGGTGATCAGGGCTACCACTGTTGTGTGGTCAGCAAACTTAATGATGGTGTTGTAGTTGTGCTTGGCCACACACTCGTGGGTGAACAGGGAGTACAGGAGGGGACTAAGCACGCACCCTTGAGAGGCCCCAGTGTTGAGGATCAGCGTGGCAGAGCAGATGGGTTGTTGCCGACCCTTACCACCTGGGGGCGGCCCGTCAAGAAGTTGCGGAGTGAGGTGTTTAGTCCCAGGGTCCTTAGCTTAGTGATGAGCTTCGTGGGCAATATGGTGTTGAATGCTGAGCTGTAGTCAATGAACAGCATTCTCACATAGGTGTTCCTTTTGTCCAGGTGGGAAAGGGCAGTGTGGAGTGCGATTGAGATTGCGTCATCTGCGGATCTGTTGGGGCGGTATGTGAATTGGAGTGGGTCTAGGGTTTATGGGATGATGGTGTTGATGTGAGCCATGACCAGCCTTTCAAAGCACTTCATGTCTACCAATGTGAGTGCTACGGGGCGATAGTCATTGAAGCAGGTTACCTTTGCTTTCTTGGGCACAGGGACTGTGTGAAAACATTCTTGCATTTAAACTTTAGATCACCGGTTACTTTGTGTGCTAAACGTGAAATGTGTTTTGCAATGGAAAGTCAGTTGTTCATTGCAATTCGGAAATGCTTAGCCTAATGGATATGTTTTTGTATTCTTATGATTGGGACCTACTGGCTTATTTTGTTTGAGTGAATTGACTGCTTATCCTTTACCATCATGCTGCGTGTGACTGCTTTCTTTCCATCGGCCCAATGAAGTGGTGTAGTGGTGCCTTGAGGAGAGAGTACGTCACACAGGACCATGTTTTCCTAAAGATTTTTCAGATTTTCACTCAAAATCTCACATAAAAAATAAATACAAATGTGATGTCCTTGAACCACATCAGGAGACCATTTGAGGTGTGGGAAAAAATAACATTTTTTTAGTTGTCCCTTATTTCAACTGAGCTAAACAAATGCCCTCCCCATTGATACAAATCAGCATTTATAGCATTCTATCAGGTAGGCCTGCATTGCTGTCAACATTTAATTGGGAAGTTTTTTTTTGGAAAGCCTTTAGAAATGTTCATGCAAACAGTGGTGTATGATGATTGAATTGCACATTGCAAATAGCCTACTAACCAAGACTACGGACCAACATTTTCAATACCTGATTTGCATACCAATTGTTGCCATAGTTATCATTTACTGGTGGATGTAAGTTGAAATGTCTTTTCTACCCTACCGGCTAAGGATGTCATTCTGTGAGCTGCTCCATGCGACAACCAGTTGAGAGCTGCACACTCATGCTGCTTGCAGATTATATGCTGCTGAAACTAGGCTATTTGTGCTGCAAGCAGATGAATATATTTCACGTGCTTTGCAATTGTTTAGGCTACTTTGTGCATGATTTCTCTATTGTACTACAGCTGGGACTGTGAAGAGACACAGACACACACACATAAGACACTCAATCTACTGTTAGGTTCTAATTATCAGAGTAAGAACTCGACGGGGACTATGAAAGCTTAGACCAAGTTTATTCTTCCCAAAGGATCGAACCGCTGAATCGACAAAAACGTGTTTACTATAGTGGTGGTATATGTACCCCACTTTGGGTGGAGTCTCCTCCTTCTCGCTAAAGGTAGTTTCCTGCGTAGCAATAAAGATACAAAGTGATACGGGCAATAACCCTTTCCTTCTCCCTTAACGTGACCTGACCTGACCTTCAACCCATCACTAATCCATGACTCTCTCCCCTTATCAATGCCTGCCACGTATGATCGTTTTCCCTACACTCACTACATTCCAAGCTTAATTGCACCCACCATATACCTTCCTCCTACAGATAACCATTCACTTCTGGTATAAACCCTCTAAACCATAGTACTCAATATTTCAATAGAATACCTGATAATGAACCCTATTTCAACCCAGAATCCATCACTACACACACATGGATGTTGTATTGTAAATATGAGATAGTGGAGTAGTGGCCTGATGGTGTTATGAAATGTAACGTCATATTTTAAATTGTGTATATAACTGCCTTGGTGTTGCAGGAAACCAGGAAGGGTATCCTTAATAAATAATAAGTTGTATACCTCCACTACACTAATTTGATACGCAAACAGTAGGGATTGAGAAGTGAGTAGAGGCAATGCCCACTGAAAAACAAAATGTGTATATGGCATAAACCTGCGTATAGCCTCTACTCCACCACTGGCCCTTTGTGTTTTACAAAAAGTGCGCACTCCTACATGAGTGTGCTGGTATTACGCTTGCTGTCCTTTCAGCATCACAAGCCTGTCACACACTGATGGCCCAATAGGCTCGACACTGCGCGAACATGTCTGTAGCAGTATTTATATCTGCTATAATTTCCCCGTGTCTCCCCTTACTAATAGTGAGCGTGCAAATTTCCAACAATTTCCCCCACTCTTCCCTACCGACAAGTCAATTAAATTCAGACAAAGTTTGAGGATATTTTTCAACAAAAGTTAAGGACAGTAATGTTACGAGTAAAGTAGGAATCCCAGGTTTCAATAGGCGATACAATATTAATGTTTCAAGAAAGGAGTGTAGATATTTGGCCTGGAGAATCGGTTTTATCCGCTGACTGAATGGAAGCTGCTAATTTAAGTAAGTAAAAACTCCGCTGGTCTCTGTAAGAAATTACAGACTGATATGCTCAATATGTGGTCTCGAGACCGGACTCATATTACAACCCTGGGGCAAATTAAGTCTGACATTTTTAAAGTGGAAATTACAAACTTTAGAAGCCTTTAAAGCTTGAATAGACTACACGTTTGCATTTGCTGTGCAGAAAAATTCTCAGCAACAAAGTGACCAAATTGAGATCCTACATCTGTGCCTTTTTGGACATGGAATATTGAGCAGTACACACAAATAAGCTGTAGCCCTGTCCTCTGCAGAGGAATGAAATGTTCTTACCACTATAGATGAAAATAGTTGGTCTTGCAGAAAGATTTACCTGTTCCATCAATGGTACAGACTGATCAACTTCCTGAATTTTAAAAAAAAAATGTTAAAAGGAAATTTTTATATAGAAAGCTTGGTCTCAAATGGCCTTAAATTTGATGCCACCAAAACTGAATTCAGGCTCAACTTTGGCACATTCTTGACCCAAACATTCTACCAAAGTTGCTATGTTCAGATGTTGTCATCCAATTGAATAACAAACACATTCAGAATCACCATGACATTATGAACACAGTTCTGCAGGATTTTCATGTTCAATTGTGATGTCATCAAATAAAAATGTTTGCCAAAATTGTTCAGGGAAAATATAAAAAGCACATGATCAAACTGCCACATCTTTATTATAACAGCAAACATCCCAATGAAGGCCTACATTACTTTGGTCTGCAGTGAGATGGGCCATGGCCCAGTTAGCTATACTGTTTGTTTGTAATATAAACAATTACTGTATCTACTGTATCTGTATCTACCTCCATCAGAATGATTTTAATATTTTGACTGTGGGAAACATAATTGAAAACCACAAGACTTCAGTCATCCTTGCTCAGTTCAACTTCTATCCAGTGACGTGAATAATTCTTCAATTCTGCCCTATCCATTTCCATCTTGACTGTATCCTGTTGTTTGACAAATGAAGCAAACATGCCTGGGTTGTCCTCTAACAGATGGATGGGGGGGACAGCAAAATAAATCCCATCGCTGCTGGATAATACATTTCTGTCTTCTGAAGCAAGTAAATTCTCTCAAACTGTCATTTCATTTCAGAAATTAAAGAAACATCCTGCACAATGGCAGACAGCGAGAAGTCTGAGCCCAGTGCAGCAGCCATAGCCCAGCCAGCTGATGGAGACCAGCAGGTGAGGAGCACCATCACTGGGACAGTAGTTTACTCTATAACACACAGCTCTCATGAAGGGTCTGGTACACAGATAACTTTGAAACCAGCATTCAATATTTCACAGAGAATAGGCACTCAAAGTTGATTAATTGGAAATATGCACTCCTCAATAGTAATATGCACACACAAAAACTCAGTGTGTTGAGTTATCAGTACAAAGCAAACAAAATATGAAAATGGCAACACAATGGCTGTTTCTTCTCTCTTAAACCTTGCTAAATTATAAGCATTGTGTGTTTGGTTCCCAGAGTGTTGTGTCCCGTGTAGGTAGCATCCCCCTGGTGAGCTCTGCTTGTGGTGTAGTGTCCAACGCCTACAGCAGCACTAAGGACAGCGTTCCCCTTCTGAAGGGGGTCATGGATGCTGCCGAGAGCGGGGTGCGCACCCTGGGGGCAGCCGCCACCACCAGCTCCAAGCCACTCCTGGACAGACTGGAGCCACAGAGTGAGTTCTGATGCATAGTGACCACAGACAGACATCATTTAAAAAATTATTTTATTTTAGTGGATCACTTTTTGTTAGGAATTGATTCATAATTTGTTACAGTTTCTGTGGTGAATCAATATGCCATGATGGGACTAGACAAGGTGGAAAAACTACAAATCCTCCAGCAGCCAGCTGACAAGGTGAGACTTTCCAAATCTAATATTGACTAGTCAACAACGCTTCCTCATGCATCCAATTTGACTAAAGTCCCCAAGAAAAGACAGGTAAACTCCTTGATATCTCATCCCTCACTCACTAATCTTCGCTTGGAGCATAGCGCCTCAACATATGGATCCCCACGCTGTCCTATTCTGGGTCAGGTCCCAGGTTGATGTGGTTTTTTGTCTCCGGTTGAGTAGGTCGTCCTCTTGGGCGTGTCCAGTTGGGGATGGCTCCTTGAGGATGAGGGTGGGCTCTAGAGGTGGGTTTGATCAGGCCAAGTCACCAAACAGTCAGAGTCAGGAGGCACTGATTAGGGAGGAAACAGGGTTGGTCCGTCTTGTATTGTAGTTCGAGATGTGGTCTCACCATGTGATGCCCAGTATGCGGCGGAGGCATTTGCAGTAAAAGGCGTTCAGACGACATGTGAGGTCCAGGTAGTTTTTTTTCAGAGACTGTGCGTTGTTTCCGGATGTTGTCTAGGCTGGCCCTGTTTGAGGCTTCCCATGGTTGTCACCGTTGCTCCTGCAGATGTATAATACCTCATATATTTATAACAGCTTTTTAATGAGCTGTATATTTTCTTTCCCACAGCTGGTTTCAGACACAGTGGGCATGATGTACCAGTCTGTTAGCGGGGCAAAAGAGGCCATGGCTGGAGCCAAGGACACCATGACTGGGGCTGTATTGGGGGCAAAGGAGTCAATAACTGGGGCTGTGACCGGGGCCAAGGAAACCATGGCTGGGGCCAAGGAGACCATGACTGGGGCTATGATGGCTGCAGTGTTTGGGGGTGTGGAGATGACCCAAGCAGCAGCCAGTGGATGGTTCAGCTCATTCATGGGGACCGGTGTGGGCCAAATGGTCAGCAGTGGGGTGGGCCTGGCCCTCAGCCACTCTGAGAACTTGGTGGACCAGATCCTGCCTCTCAGCGACAGAGAGCTAGGTCAGTATGAATGAGAAAATTAACTAGTAACCACTGAATGGACTGTACTGAAATGGTTTTCAACCTATCCCTGGTGTGGGTGCTGCTGAGTCAGGTCTAGAGCTGCAAGATGGTGTGATCATTTAATTTATGTTTAGATATGTGTATGTAGACAGGGTGGCACTAAAATCAATAGCTCTGATCTCAGACTGAAATATCCATTCTAGATCATCTTCATTTTTTTCTGTTCAGCTGCTTTGGCCGAGCCTGCAACAGGTGAGGTGGCTACTGCACCAGTGGTGGGCTCTAGCCCATCTAGCCCCAGCTACTTTATCCGTCTGGGCAAGCTATCCTCCAAGGTGCAGGAGCGGGCCCTGGAGCAGTCCCTGGTGAGAGCCCGGTACGCCAGAGACACTACATATGCCACCATAACCCAGATCACCAGCACCTTGGACCTGCTGGAGAATGCCCGCTCCACCCTGGCTGCTGCCAACCACCAGCTGGAAGGGGCACCAGAGCAGCTGCTGCAGCGCTGGAAGGAGTGGCAGGAGAAACAGCCTAAAGATGGACAAGTAGATGGCGGGAAGGTGGATGGTCCCAAAGACCAGACTGCGGTAGGAAGTCTCAAATTAGTTTGTTTTGACAAAGTAGTCATGGGAATGAATGTACTTGGGGAACTTTATAAACACTGTCTAGGTAACCACAGCTAACTGTAAATGCCATTATTTGTGTTGAAGTTGGAGTGGCGAACCCTCTCGATGGTGCGTGGTCTCAGTGGCCAGTTGCGGTCTGCCTGCTCTGGTGTGGTGTCCAGCGCCCAGGGCCTGCCCAGTGCGGTCCAGGACCAGCTGGCAAATGCACAGAAAGCAGCTGAAGAACTGCACTCCTCCCTGGGCAACGCTAGCACCCTCACACCCCACCTCCTGGAACAGACCCGTTATCATCTAACACAGGTATACCAAACTCTGTTGCTCCATTTTTCCTGTGTATTCATTATGAATACACCAGCTGCTGGTTTCTCATTATTTATTCATAGTTTTCATATTTCAACCAACACATTGCATGTACATCATCATAACAGATAATTATGATTCACTCTGAGATTATTTATGTTGATTGACACATTTTTGCAGGTGCGACATTCTCTAGATGGCGTAATGGAGTATCTGCTCAATAACACTCCTCTCAACTGGCTGGTGGGACCCTTTGCACCCCAGCTCACTGAGAAGGGGGAGGACAGGCAGGCTGTGGATAAAGGCCCTCAGACCTAGGCTTGGTTTGAGGACCGACCGGTTGGAGTAGATTACTTCAAAAAGGCTTGCACTTCATCTGCTTTCAGTGACCGAGGCCATAGATTAACATGTTGCTGGCATGGTGTGTTCATTTTTTTGTACAGAGCAGTAAATGATGCACTTACTGCACACACTTGTGATAATAACATGGTACATACATATGTGAATCACAATACTGTTTTTGAATCACAATACTGTTTTGTATATTCTCCAGAAGGGGATGACTACTAAAATGGCCATATTTGTGCTGTAAATCACACTCCAATCTGTGAATGTTAAGGAACCATTTAAAACCAACTAATTTTGTTTTTCTGTAACACTAACTGTACAAAATGCTGTATAAACCCCACGTGACTGATCTTTAATCCTTAAAAATGTACGAAAAGGGGTCATGACAAATTGGTGTGATATTTCTGTGCTCTCCTCTGTATGTGTATGCATCTGAAAGATCTCTTGCTGTTGTTCTTGATTGCTAATGTGGTCAATAAAGTATTGTTGACTCTCCTCCTGGGCTTGTAGTCCATTATATTTGCTATTTCATATTTTTATATAATACAGGATTTCATTCACCTGCATCTTTCACTCATTGCTAGTTGATACTGCTTAGTGAATATTTAGAATTGGTTATGTTGTCTCCAGTCTAAGTACTTTGCTGTTCTTTTTTTATTTTTCCAATTAACACAAACATGTTTTCCTAGAACCTGTATGTTCAATGTCACAGTACTCATAAGAATAATTTTTTAAATATAATTATATCACCCCGTTTCTACAATGGTATTGTATTTGGCAAATTAAATGGGGATATTATGCATGTGAGAAAATAATGAATTGTTGCTTAGAATTACGTCACGGTGGTTTCGAATGTCGGGAGCTAGCGCTGGTTAGGAGGCCGCGCGCACAGAGGCGACCGATTACTTGTACATTTCTGGAGACTAAGGTCGTCAACACCGCTCATCACTTCGTATTTCAGGTACTGGGTTGCTTTAACAATAAATAAGAAACGATTTCGCTAATGTAAACCGATTAAATATGTTCCCGCTGACGACAAGCTACTGTACCGTTAGCGCTTCGTGCTAGCTAGTTATAGTAGCCAGATAACATGTACTGCCAGCTACAACTGCTAACGTTCGTTTAGACACTTGTGTGCCAACTAAGTCGTTACATATTCGGTGTAATTCGTCTGACTAATAAACATAATTACCCAGATAAGCTAGTGCATTTTTACATTCAGGACATGAAAAATATGACGTCGCCGCTGGTCCTTGTTTTCAATGAATTAGCTAGCTAAATGTTACTGTAGCTAACTAAATAACCAGTCTCTTGCTAGCCCAACGCTATTTGCTTTTGAGCGAGGACGCAATTGTTTTCGACTGCGGACAAACAAGACCTGGGTTGATAATCAGCAGTAACGTTAGTTACTAACTGATCTAGTTAACCAGACCGCTAGTTTGCCAATTGTCAGTCTATGACGAGGGAATGCCATAATTGTATTGTGTTCTTTCAAGTTTGCTTGAACCGACCAAAACATGTAGCTATGATGCTGGCGCTGTAATTGAATTTAGGTTATCCTGGCAGCCTTTGCAGTGTTGGTATTTCTTGGTTTATCGAGGCACAAACTATTTTGTTTTCAATGCACACACTACAGCTAGCTAGGTAGTAAGCTTGTGTTTGTGACACAGGCACTGTCTGACAGTTTGCGATGTGTATTTTGTTGTTGGTCTGTTTTCCATGCTGTAAAACAAGGAGTACCAACGCGTTCATGGAAAATGAGCCCATATGTATGGTCATGGTGACTTATATTAAACATGTTCAGTCATTTAGCAGGCGCTCTTAACCAGATTAGTGAGTGCATACATTTTCATACTTTTTCGTACTGGTCCCCGGTGGGAATCGAGCCCACAACCCTGACGTTGCAAGCGCCATGCTCTACCACACGGAATATCTCAGTTTTACTTCCAGCCAGGTGCATGTGTAAGAGTATTGTGATTTGTAACTGCTTCTGTTTCTACTGTCAGTGTTATCTGACCATTCAAATGAAGTAAACAAGTTGTTTTTGTGGTTTGAAAGCTACGGGTGTAAAATTCTAAGCCTAATTTAACAGAATAAAGCATAGCTCCTGGATTGGGTAGCCTCCATGCTAGTAACAATAAACAGTATTTGTATTGTATCTAACAAAATAGATCACTCATCACCAGTACTATACAGATTAGATCTGTCAGGATCATCTCTAATACACTAAACCAATAATCAATCATTCACACTTACTCCTGGCAAAACCACTAACACTTTCAGAACTGCTCTCCTGCTCCAATGCCGGTCTCCAAGCTCTTTTAGCCTTTTTATAGACATGTTCATGTAAACAATGGCCGGCCGTGAGTTTGACTAACTCTTCAACCCCATTTTCAGGAATATCCTCTCCCATCCCCCTTACCCCCCCCTCCCCTCCCCCTTTATCAGAGAGCATGGCTCAGGAGACCAATCAGACGCAGGTGCCAATGCTTTGCACTATGGGCTGTGGTTACTATGGTAATCCCCGCACCAATGGTATGTGCTCGGTCTGCTACAAGGAACACCTACAGAGACAACAGGGAGGGGGGCGTTCCAGCCCCCCAGGTGACAAAGGTAGGAAGATGGGAGAGGGACCCAAAAGGAGGGTGGTGGGTTGCTAAAAGGGGCTGGAGAATGAGGTAGCAATCGCTGCTAAAACCTTGGCATTATAAAGCAAGAGAGTGATTTATCAGTTCGTGAAACACAACCCTTTTTGTTTTGTTCTTTTTTTTTTTTGGACCATGTAGGTAATCAATAGCATGTGGCATGATTCAATATAGGTACAATTCATTCATGGTCAACAACTGGGGGGGTTCAGTTGTGTCCTATATAAACGTGTGGTTTATCTACAGGCTCGGCAGCTTCATCGCCAGTGGGGTCCCCGGGAGCAGCTGGTGTGTCAGTGGAGAGCACAACGTCGGAACCCAGTACGGAAGGGGTCACTACGCCTGAGGAAAGGACATCCAGGTATGCTGACATAAAATCAGCTTGTCTCTGCAAACAAACACACAGACTGCTAAATGGAATCCATTACATTGACAGTAAGCTGTTGCTCAAGAGGCTTTTGTTCATTGTTTTTTGAAGTTCCATAGTATATTGGATTATGGTTTGTTGTTCACCTCATTATTGGTCTGTGTGAATGTGTGTCTCCAGTCCCAACTCCCCCAGCCCAGTAACCCAGCAGATGACAGCCATGAGTATCTCCCAGGATACTGGAGCCACTGACTCAGACCGGGCTGATGGGGACGAGGAAGAGGACGAGGGGACATCCAAAAACACTGGTTAGAACAACAGGAAAAAAAGCTTGAGACTTTTTCAGTAGCAGTCATCAGCAGTATATGGCATGGCTCCTGTCTTGTTATACATAACTACGCTGCAGCCACCCGAGGGTACACTTCAAAAGTAATATATGGGTAGCTCTGTTTGTGAGGTTCAGTTAGATGTTGTATTTTAACAGGGCCAGTGGGGGAGGCAGCCCAGGCCTCGTCTGATGGTGATCAAACCCCTGACAAAAATAAGAAGAAGAACCGATGCTTCACCTGCCGGAAGAAAGTGGGCCTGACTGGTAAGACGGAAGATTGGGTGTCCAATCAGAAACACATCTTTTGACCAATGGGTAAAATAATATGGTAATTGTGTAGATACTCCTCTAAGAAAACCAATGGTCCAAACATTGTCTCTCATAATCCATTAAAAAGTTATTGGAGTATTTACCCTTGTAGGATAGCTGAAATTAGAGACCCTAAATCAGAGAAAAAAGTGGTAAAGTAACAGGAAAATAGTTTTGCATCAGCTAGGCTAGATGCTGTGTGAGAATTAAGTCTAACTGAATGGCTCACTGTTGAACTCATCTTTCTTCTCGAATCTGGAGGGCATAAAACAATATAGAGGTAAGATATTGATTTTGAGACATGACATGGAGTATTTTCATATTATACACACATCTTTGAAATGTCAACGGTACACTGAGCCGTACTGCAAGCTTTGTATTTTTTAAGCATTTTACATTTAATTTGAATTTTTGCAACCTGCGGAAACCACTGCAGATGACTACCAGAACATGTAAAATCCTCAAGTTGCTGTGAGAAAGCGTCACTGCTTTGTCAACAGAGCTGGGTGCTTATTACTGAATGTATTAGGTTACGAAAGCTGACTTTTAGGATATAATATTAATACCATGTTAGAGAAAGACCCCAGTGAATGATTCAGGACATGAAGAATCATATTTGTTCTGGTAAAATGTATTTTATAACATAAGGAAGTGTGTTTTGGGTAGTGGGTGGACACCTAACAGAAGGTTTCAGGGTGCACAGCACACACATGGCAGGTGGCTGTTGAGTTCAAAGGGTTTATGGGGCATTGAGCTCGAGTGCAAAGGAGTTATTTTCTGAGTTAGCTTTTAGGTGTTTGAGATTGTCTCGAATCTTTACCTCTGGGGAAATGGAAGCATGCAGGGCTAATTAGTTAGTTCAGATACATTTTTATTTTTTTATCTGACTGATGTTACTGCTCTCATACAGTGCTGATTTGATGCTTTTTCAATGGTATGTTTGTTTTATTTTTTTCAAAGAAATTCTATAATCTGCTACACAAACTAAATTATATCTCATTTTCAATAGACATGATTAATCTGCCAATTTGAACGTCAGAACATCATATTTATCACACACAGTGCAAAAATAGCACAGAGACCTCAAGACTGAATGTTAATACGATGCCATTGTCCTTACTGGCTGTTTTTTAACTAAATCTTTGGTTTAAATTTTTTTTTTCAATATTTGCATGTTTATTTAATAGTTCCTATTCCAAACATAGACTACAAGTTGTATGAAAGTAGTCCACCTATCACATTGCTGTTTGTGTAGAGAGCAACATACTGCAGGTTAGTGGTGCATTTCACGGTCCACTGCATTTCACAGTGTACTGTTGGCTTGCACTCTACCGTGGTGTTGGCCTGCTATACAACAATCTCTTGGAAGAGCCTTGTGCTCACCACCCTCTAAGAAAGCACACTGTTACTACACATCTCAGGTTTTCATCTTGGACCAGTTTGTTGGAACTGACTGTGGAGACTGAGACGTAGATAGGGTTGGATTAACTTTGTCCATCTCTTCACTCTCTAGGCTTCGACTGTCGCTGTGGTAACCTGTTCTGCGCCATTCATCGGTACTCTGACAAACATAACTGTCCTTACGACTACCGAGGCGCCGCCGCAGCCCGCATACGCAAGGAGAACCCCATTGTGGTGGCTGAGAAGATCCAGAAGTTATGAGGACTAAGTAGAAAAGTCTCTGACGTGAACATTTGGAACAATGGCGGCATGGAATAATACCAGATAAAATGGCTTCATTTGTTCATGGTAGGATAAGGCGGGTGGGGTGGCAGCATAGCCCCTGTCCAGCCACTCCCTTTATTGGCATCTCCCTCTCTCTCTCCTAGAGTGACTGCTGGAGTGTGAATGCGTGTGTGAATTCCCATGTGGGGAGATGGTGTGTGTGTGTAGCTTGAGAGTCAGGGAGAGTGCAGTAGGGTTAGGTGGGCATTTGTCTGCTGTGGGGAGGGAAGGCATTACATTTTTACCCTTTTTATTGTTAACTTGGTGGGACTTATTTTTATATTATCCCTGCGAGGTAGTTAAAATGAGACAGAAGTAACCTGTTTAAGAGCATGCCACAGCTCGGATAAGGACATTGGGAGGTCAAGTTAAGATCCATACTGGGAGTTTCTGTGTATATCATCAAGATCTTTTGAAGACTTCACATTCATTTACTCCCAAAGAAAAACCATTGTCTAGTTTCTGTCAAATGGGCCTTTTTGTCTTATTTTAATGTTTCCCTCTGGGTGATTAGTTCACAACATGTCAAACTCCCAAGTCTCTGCATTGAAGAATGTTTTCTCTTGGATATATTGACTTCTCATACTGATGTTGGGTGCATGAACAGTTAGTTATTGGAGGGGGTGGGACAGGGCTGGGGTTATCAAGATAGCCTTGACATAACTGAGTGATTGAGTTCTGTTATTTTCCCCTTCCTTTTTGTTTTAATGAGCGAATGACATCAGAAGATCTATATTAATATATTGTAGTTAGCTTGAATTGTTTGATTGCATTCTATTTATTTTTTAAATCATTTGGTTGGTTTGTACTGGAGGATTGGCAGCATGTGTCCGCAAATCAGTTGATTTGTACTTAACCTTTCAATTCTATTTAAGCATTTCCATCTGATTATGTAACCATTTGAAGAATACACATTCTGATATGTGATGGAGTAGAGTGGACATAAAAGGTCCATTATTTTGGAATCAAAATGCAACAAATAGTGTCACCTGCAGAGCACAAAACATTGAATGTGCAAATGAACCTACTCTGTTTTCTTCAGCCTCTGGGTCTTTATAGTTTAGTTGGATCTCTATGCAGGTTTGCTACAGAGAATAAAGCATATTCTTCCCATGCTGGCAGGACATAATGTAGTGTTCTCCTTGAACACCTGCTTCTGTTCCATATAGCTTACACTTTAAGAATCCTTGTCCTTAACCACCATCATACCACTGACATATGCTGAATGATAACTGAACTGGTTGGCAATTAATCTCCATAGTGACACACCTCTATTCTCAGCTGAAGTGAATTACTTCAGAATGTCCTCCCAAATGAGTCCTTTTTCGAAGACGCTTCTAGCTTGCTACTTCCGGAAGATCAAAATGTGCATGCATGTACAGTCAGATGAATAACTGTTTATTATAAACAGAAAAACGAGCAAGAATGTTAAGACACACAGCATTAGCACAATGCAACGCGTTACTGGAACCTTGACTGGCTGAGGTTCAAGTTAATGGGACTCTACTATGTTTTCAATTGTAAATACCATGTGGCTACTATTCATGTAGTATAATCTTATGTAGAATGTCGCCAGATAATAGGCGGGGAGAAAAATATCAAAATATTAGTATGTGTATAACAGTGCTTTTCATAACTACCCTAAAATAAGTGCAGTGGCACTGCTTGGTTTTCCTTTTATTTTGTTTCACTCACAGGTAATTCCTGTGTCTTCAAACGGTGTAGAATTTAGTCAAAGGGCTCAAATCACCCTGGATGACATATTTATCTTTGACAGTGTCATGCTAGGTTGCTTTCCAGTTCCTCCTGACTGCCCTGAGATTCAGTGACTCAACTCTACAGACAGTCAAACACATCCCTTCTATGTCCAAAGTACTGCTACTAACTGGCTCACTCCTCAACAAGGTCCTTGGTGTCCCTGTGGTTGTTTTCAGGATTGGTCACACTAGTTCATTTCAAAACAATTTGTGGCAGTTTTGCATTGTTGAATCAAAGGTGTATCAAACATTGATTTACAATTCATGCTTTTTCATAACATAGCAGAAGTCATTGAAAAAGATTGTGTGGAAAAAGCAGATACTGAAAAACAGCAAGTGTAACACCTGGCAAAACAACAAGGAGAAAGTCTGAACTAAAGGAGATCTCTTTATATAAACGGAATAACCTAGACTTAATTTAGTCAGACCTGTGATTGGCGCGTTAGCCTGGGTAGTATTACCAGTTAAAGAATGTCTTAGTGAAGGGCGGGCAGCAGTGGCTTAGGGCCTTGGCATGCAAACACCAAGACAGCCTGTCCCTGAGCCTAGCCCGGAGCTCAAAGCCCCTGTTACGAGATGAGTCCTCTGGTTTATCATTTGGAATCAGACACTTGGATCTTAGGGTTCACACTGTTTAAAGCATCTGAGTGGAGATGGTGCAGTGCCTTTGATACCATGTAAGAAGAGGGCCTGAGAAGAAGTGTGTATGATGAGCTAGGCTGTCTGAGTTGAAAAACCTTCCTTGCTGTTGGTTTATTCCCCATGGTGATGTTTTGGTTTTAAGGGTGTGCACTAAACAGACTTTTTTAAATGGGGCAGAGATGCGTGGCCTCGTGTACCTGATGAGTGTACTCTGTTCTAGGGCAAGGGAACAGCTTCGGCTTGTACTTCAGTTTGGCTGACTGTCGTCTTTGCAGTTGTGATGTGTTGCAGGTTGGTAGTTCCCTTGACTGCTCAGACTATCCCAGCATTTAAAAAGGTGAGCAGTTTGAATGTTACCAATGGGTTGATGGGGTCATGCTTATCAAGCTATTTTTGTCTCTGGAATTGACCACACTGAGCCTCCCTTGTGGGGCCCACTGAGCTTATGTTTTAGGCTTAATAAGAACTGTTGAATCACTGCAATTGTATGTAAATGGATCAACTAAACCGGATCAGAATCAGTGATTTGATGTTAGGAAAACATCCACTGCAATTTCAATCTGTTGCACTTTTACAATGTTGATGTCAAGTTTGTCTTTAGCACACTTTAACATAATCATTGTCCTCATCTTGCAGGCCATTACTACAAAAGCTTTTGATCTGTGATGGGTAACCAGCTAATGGGTGACCAAATCTGTCAATATTCTCTCAATGTGTTGCAGCAGAACTGAGTTCCCATAAAATACAGTGAAGTGCTTGACTCATTCCACTGATGTATGAGAAATGATGGAACAGACAGTAATTGAGTTCCAAAATGTTACAAATTTTAGATCTCTCCTGTAGGAAATTGCAAAAGTGCAGTCAAGTCCTTTGGACTGGTGCACACCAGTCCCCCAGAAACAACACCAGATATCTTTTTGTTTTTTTTCTTTAAAAATTTAGGATTGTATGATGTGTAAGTATAAAACAATAAAATTACAAAGTTTATTTTAAATTTACACTGTCTTTTGTATTTATTTGTACAGCTGAGGGTAAGCAAGACAGATATAGGACATCAGGGTTCAGACTTTCCTCTTGAGATCGGTTTATCCTATATAAAGCCTAACATTCCATCACAGCCTCACAACACCTGGAGTACATTCAATGGACAACACTTAATATTGCAGTAGGCTATTGTTGCAGTAGCCTATTGTTGTACATTTACACAATGCGTTGTACTGATGTGTTTCTCTGACTCGGCAAAATGCTTAAGAGACAAATGGGTGTCCACAATGTCACCAAATGTTCAACTGGAATGGATGCTGGCTCTAACTAGAATTTACCATGAGGGCAAACCTATCCTGCTGTGTTTAACACACCTAGACTGAGGCAGCCATGTCCATGTGTGCAGTAGCTGTGTATACCCGTGCCACAGAGCCCTGCCCACTTCCACATCAGCAGCCATTCACTACTCTTGGTTGGATTTGAGCAACAAAGTAGGTGTCAATCTACCTACCAAACACACCACACTTAATAATGATGGTATACCTCACCTTTCAACTATGTTAAATGTGTTGAGTAAGTTGTTTACTACACACACTCTCCGGTCAGTTTATTTGGTACACCACCCCGTTCACAAAAACGGATCACTCCTACAGACAGTGAGTCACGTATCTTGTTATATAAAGCAGACAGGCATTGAGGAATTCAGTTACTGTTTGTTGAATGTTAGAATGGGTGAATTGAGTAACCTAAGCAACTTTGAGTGTGGTATGATCGTTGGTGCCAGGCGCGCCGGATACAGTATCTCAGAAACGGCTGCCCTCCTGGGTTTTTCACACAGGACAGTGTCTAGGGTTTACGAGGATGGTGCGACAAACTAAAAACATCCAGTCAGTGGCAGTCCTGTGGGACAGATGTCAAAGGTGAATAACAAGAATCGTCCAAGCTAACAGGCAGGCCACAACAGACAAATAACGGCGCAGTGGTATGCAGAACGACATCTCGGAATGCACAACTCATTGATCCATGTCGCAGATGGGCTACTGCAGCAGATGACCGCTGGGTTCTACTCCTATCAGCTAAAAACAAGAAGCAACTTCAGTGGGCACGTGATCAACAGCACTGGACAATTGAAGAGTGGAATAACATGACAGCGAGTTCAGTTAATTTGAGTGGCCTGCGCAGTCCCCAGGCCTCAACCTAATACAGCATCTTTGGGATGAGATGGAACGGGCTGTTTGCAGAATGAATGTATTGCCGTCCAATCTGCAGCAACTGTGTGATGCCGTTGCGTCAGCATGGACCAACATCACTGTGGAACATTTCCGACACTTTATACAATGCCCCTAAGAATTCAGGAGGCAAAGGGGGGTCCAACCCAATACTAGATGGGTGTACCTTATAAACGGTCCAGTCAGTGACAAAGCTACTAACTACTATATCCTGGAAGAGATCCATGCAACAAACTACATTTTTGAAAATATGCTGACACCTATTTTCCAGAGGTGGGACCAAATCACTATTATTAGAGTCACAAGCAAGTCACAAGGTCTGAGTCTCAAGTCGTGTCCCAAGTAGAACGGGTCATGTCTCCAGTCAAGTCCAAGTCATGTCTCCAGTCAAGTCCAAGTCGTGTCCCAAGTAGAACGGGTCATGTCTCCAGTCAAGTCCAAGTCGTGCATTCTAAGATCAAGTCGAGTCAAGACAAGTTTTGTTTTACATCTCAAGTAAAGTAAAAAATAAATAAATGCTATACATGCAAATCTTTGTCTATTTATTGAAGCTACCAGACAACCCTTTTCATTATTTTGTCTAACACATTTTGATATGTAAGAATTCAGTTTAATAACAAATTCCAAATGCAAGCTTCATAAGTAATTGATAAATTTACCACAAGACCTACCATAAGACCAGTAGCTAGGCCTATGCTAGTTATTGTTCATTGACACTCCATTGCTGGTGAGCTTGCAAAGTAACCAGTTAATAGTGTCACCAAACAATATTTGGAGCTGGATATTCATTTATGGAAATCTCCTCTCCCTACACTACCGGTCAAAGGTTTTTCTTTATTTTTAAAATGTTCTACATTGTAGAATAATAGTGAAGAGATACAAAACTATGAAATAACACAAATGGAATCATGTAGTAACCCAAAAAGTGTTAAACACATCAAAACATATTTTATATTTGACATTCTTCAAATAGCCACACCTTGCCTTGATGCCAGCTTTGCACACTTGTCATTCTCTAAACCAGCTTCATGAGGTAGTCACCTGGAATGCATTTCAAATAACAGGTGTGCCTTCTTCAAAGTTAATTTGTGGAATTTCTTTCCTTCTCAATGCGTTTGAGCCAATCGGTTGTGTTGTGACATGGTAGGGGGTTATACAGAAGATAGTCCTATTTTGGTAAAATACCAGGTCCATATTAAGGCAAGAACAGCTCAAATAAGCAAAGAGAAACGACAGTACATTTCTTTAAGACATGAATGTCAGTCAATACGGAAAATTTCAAGAACTGCTTCACAGAGTTCAAGTAACAGACACATTTCAACATCAACTGTTCAGAGGAGACTGTGTGAATCAGGCCTTCAGGGTCAAATTGCTGCAAAGAAACCATTACTAAAGGACACCAATAAGAAGAAGAGACTTTCTTGGGCCAAGGAACATGAGCAATGGACATTAGACCGGTGGAAATTTGTCCTTTGGTCTTGAGTCCAAATGGGAGATATTTGGATCCAACCTCCATTTCTTTGTGAGATGTGGGTGAACGGATGATCTCCACATGTGTATTTCCCACCGTAAAGCATGGAGGAGGAGGTGTGATGGTGTGGGGGTGCACTGCTAGTAACACTGTGATTTATTTAGAATTCAAGGCACACTTAACCAGCATGGCTACCACAGCATTCTGCAGCAATACGCCATCCCATCTGGTTTGGGCTTAGTGGGACTATCATTTGTTTTTCAACAGGACAATGACCCAACACACCTCCAGGATGTGTAAGGGCTATTTTACCAAGAAGGTGATGGAGTGCTGCATCAGATGACCTGGCCTCCACAATCCCCCGACCTCAACTAAATTGAGATGGCTTGGGGATGAGTCAGACCACAGAGTGAAGGAAAAGCAGCCAACATGTGCTCAGCATATGTGGGAACTCCTTCAAAACGGTTGGAAAAGCATTCCAGGTGAAGCTGGTTGAGAGAATGCCAAGTGTGTGCAAATCTGTCATCAAGGCAAATGGTGGCTATTTGAAGAATCTGAAATATAAAATATATTTGTATTTGTTTAACACTTTTGGGGTCACTACATGATTCCATGTGTTATTTCATAGTTTTGATGTCTTCACTATTATTCTACAATGTAGAAAATAGTAAAAATAAAGAAAAACCCTTGAATGAGTAGGTGTTTTTAAACTTTTGACCGATAGTGTACAATTTGACGATTGCGCTGCACCCGATTCACAAATCAGCAATCTGTTCGCTAGCTCAGTGGTTCAAAGCACACAATCGCTTAGATCGACCGCCTGCCCGCAGAATGCTAGTTGCCAACTGGGTAGCCCATTTTTTCCTCACAAATACCATAATTAATTCGCCAGAATATGTTACATCTCCATACCATAATATTGAAGGCAGTGCGATGTTACAGCCATCTTTAGACATATAACCAGTAGCCACCCAAACTAGGCCTATCTGAAATATGAAAATGATCAATGAAATCGCCAGGTGGTAGTCTGTTATTGTTCTGACGAAGATGACTCTGAAATAGCTTGCTAAACTGTACTCTGTTTTTGCCAGGCAAAACCTGAGAAAATGAAGCAAGTGCTTTCTGGTCACTTATCTCTGGATATGCGCTCTAGCCTTTGCGTGCCAATGCTGATGACTGGTCATTGGTCAAACACAGACGAGATGTTTTTGAGACAACAATCTAGTGCAATACCATAGCCCTATATTGGAAATCAGATCAAATTGACAAAGGTATATATAGAAAATATATATGAAACATGTTTTTACCACAGACTTTATTTTCTGCGTTTATCCAAAAATCCAACAAAAACGCCATTAATTTTCCTCATATGCTCAGTCCAACGAACCATGGTGGAGTAAGTGCCTACAAAAATAATCCATTACTATTTCCGTCATTGTTCTATCTGTGCTTTAATTAATCAATGCTATTTCTTGATCAGTTGGTAAATCACAATTTAGCCATGATACATCACGGGTGTTGCTGCTCCCGAACGCTGCCTGTAACATAGATCTGTTTGATAATAAAGTTCTCGGTTTCCACTAGTTACCACAGCCACAATGTCAAAATGGTCTATATCGTAAAAAATACATGAAAACAACCATTTGCTTTTTATTCTTAATTCAAGGCTATGGTTATGCATAAGGTTAGTAGTGTGGTTATAAATTAACGTTTTAAATCCTATTTTAAGAAGATAAATTGTAGGGAAAAAATGCTGTTTTTAAATGTAGTGTTTGTAGTAACTAGTGACGATCAAAGTTCCCCCGCTTTTCCATTGGAAGCTTTCCCCCTTCACTGTCATTTCCGGACGCGGCGAAACAGAAGGAAAAAAAATATTGCACAGCCAATGGAATGGATTAATACATGACAGTAGCTAGCTAGCAACTAGAAACTAATCATTTCAACCACAAAACATATGTGATTATCAAAACGGGTATCCTGGACGCTTGGTTTTTTAAGTATCGCTATATATTTGCATCAGTCCATAAATTACGGTCCTATCTGAGGAGACGGTGTTTCCAGGTCTGAATACCTAAACTAGTTAGCTGGCTACCCAATGCTAGCTAGTTAGCGGATACATTTCTGCTAACTAACATTAGATTGCCAGCCTTGATTTGGTATCTGTGGTTAATCCGAAATTTGTATTTGTCATTTTGTCATCATTTTTAGCAGTGCTGCTGTGTTTACTTATTTCGTTGCAGTTTGAACGTGTTTTAAAGGCACGACTTAACGTGAACGCTTTGACTCCTTCGCTTGTAGGCTAGCTAGGTAGCTAGTAGAAGGTCAACATTGTTGAACCCTGCTAGCTACAGCTGACTACAGTGGGTGGGATAGACACTTATCAGCAAACCGTCAGCTGCAGTTATGTGTAATGAGATATAAACGGAGTGGGTGTTTTCTGCTATCCAGATCCAGACAGTTGTTCATTAGTTAGTCATTAGCTAGCTAACTGGCAAAGTAGCTATAACATTACCTGCTGGCTAAAGTTACTCAATTCTCTCCAACCATGATCAAGTTGATGCGCACGAAAATACCTCAATAACAACCAATACTTGGAAATATGGATTTCACGTGGACTTCAGCCATACTTCAAAATCCTCCGATTCTACTTTCAAAATTACATTTTCAAACTACTGACTTAGCTACATTTTGATTTTTGCTGACAGGACAACTTTCCCTGTTTTGTTTTTGGAGAGTATTGTTTTGACTTGGGATCTCTGGTAGATTTTTGCATGGTAGTTAGTTTCTTTCTCAATAACAGGTAGGCCTGAATTCGATGTTCTGTTATTGTTATTAACCGTTGATGAGATACATTTGTCAAGTCTTGTTCAGAACATTTTTAACTACAGTGGAATTTGTGAATCAAATTCCGTTGTAGTACAGAATGACATACAATCACAGTGCTCATCTGTCTTTGCCCCCACAGAGTGGACAATGAATGGCCTATCTGTCAGTGAGCTATGCTGCCTGTTCTGCTGCCCCCCCTTTCCGAGCCGTATTGCTGCCAAGCTTGCCTTCCTGCCTCCTGAGCCTACATATTCCCTCCTCCCAGACCTAGAGGGGTCTGTAGCCCTGGGGACAGCAGGGACCGCAGGGCTGAGATCCAGAGCTAGTGGGGTACCTGGAGCTGCTGTAGGGGGCTCAGTCAGCACTGGTCCTGCAGAAGGAAAATGGAAGCTCCACCTGACAGAGCGAGCCGAGTTCCAGTATTCCCAGAGAGAACTGGATGCTACAGATGTGTTCCTTACCCGCTCCAGTCGTGGAAACAGAGTGGGATGCATGTACATCCGCTGTGCCCCCACTGCCAGGTTAGTCACACGTGTGTGTGTGTGTGTGTGTGTGTGTGTGTGTGTGTGTGTGTGTGTGTGTGTGTGTGTGTGTGTGTGTGTACACACCTTGGCTCATTGAGGCTCTATTGTTTCACCATGTGTCACACATCCTCTGATAAACTCACCCCCTGTTCCTCTTGTGTTGTTTTTGTTATGCCATTATTTTGCTTGTGTGCTATTTCTTTACTTCCTGTACTTGCTTCCTCATTGTGTCAGGCTATCTCAAACCTGTTCTCTTCCTGCTTTCCTCATTCATTGTTCATGCCATCTTCTTTGACCTACCGATACCATTCTCCTTGTTTTTACCCCAATTCATGCTCTCATTTTTTGCATGTGGTTTTGTAAGATGATATTGGTGAGTTGTGATAATCTAATTTGTCTATTGGTGATCGATAGTCTGGTTTTCAGAGTTTATACATCATTATGTTTTCACATGGTATGGCTTCAGGTAGCCTACTTGTTGCACCTGTTGATTTATTTCAGTAATCAGCTCAATTGATTGGTGAAGGCATGGACTGGGTCCTGTTACACTTGATGTAGTGCCAGTATCACACGTGAATGTAATATGGCACTCCTTGTTCAGGGTATTTTGAGTAAAAAGCCCAAGAGCAAAGCAATTACTTACTGTATGGGAGGGGCCAAGTCTCTTTAGGGAATAGAGAGTATCCAGTGGCTTTAGGGAGCACAGCTTGCATTCCTGGATAGAAAGCACATGGCTGATGCTTGGGGAATAGCAACCCTATTATTCATGTAATAGAGAACAAGTAAAAAGACAGGAGTTAAACTTAGTGAACTAGTCCTCTCTTCAGTCTGTGGCCGTAACCGGTTTACCTTAATCGGCACATTCAAGTCCCATTCAAATCGGTAATTCCTGAGGTTTTAATGGGAATCTGCTGTTCACACAGTACAGGTCAGGATAGGTAAAAAGACCAGGTACGGTCTATCTTGGTAACCTAGTTGTCTCTCTGTGGCCTCTCTCACCAGGTTCACAGTGCTGTTCTCTCACGGCAATGCGGTGGACCTTGGCCAGATGAGCAGCTTCTATATCGGCCTGGGAACGCGTATCAACTGCAATATCTTCTCCTACGACTACTCCGGCTACGGTGTCAGCACGGGCAAGCCTTCAGAGAAGAACCTCTACGCTGACATTGATGCCGCCTGGCAGGCCCTGCGCACACGGTACTTACCCAACTCACAGGGCTGGGCAGGCTGGAGCTCTATACATCACCATGTCAGGGAGTGACGGCTGTGTCGTCATCGGGAGATGTCACCTTACAGAGAGAGAGGGGGGGGGGTGATGTCACACAATGACAGGCTCATGCAGCTAATGGACTGGTCTCATTAGTTTGATGGGATGCTGTGTTATCAATGGCTGTCCTTGGATAGATGTTATGGAGCTACAGCTGGTTTTTATGTTAGGCGTGCCATGTTCGCAGACATTTGTTATCCGTTTACTCCTAGATCTATATGATTAAAGTATGTTGTCATTATATATTATCATAGTTTAGGCTTCATAGGAGTGATTCCTGTTCAAATTGTTTTAGTGTTTGCTACTCCTAGCTTTTCCCTGACATGATTGTGTTTAATTCCTCTTTTTTTCCTGGTTGTGATCAGATATGGCATCAGCCCAGAGAACATAATCCTGTACGGGCAGAGCATTGGCACCGTGCCCACGGTCGACCTGGCATCTCGGTATGAGTGTGCTGCCGTGGTGCTCCACTCCCCCCTCACCTCTGGCATGCGGGTGGCCTTCCCAGACACCAAGAAGACCTACTGCTTTGATGCTTTCCCCAAGTGAGTAACCTCCTTATCTCTTTATCTTCAACTCTGACTGCTTGTCTGTCTGCCTTTTGGCATTTTCACATAATAGCACACGATGAGATTAGGATATAAGTGTAGAAATGGAAATGTAAGTGGCAAAAGATTTGTCCAACTAAAAGGAGAAGAACTGCAATCTCTTTCATGTATTACATTATTCAGTCTCTCTCTCTCTCTATGGGGAAACAGCCTCATCACATCTGAGTCACAACTGAGTCATCTCTCACTCTGCATCAGATCATAAGCAGGTGTCATAAACACTGACTCCTCCAGTCATTTTATCATATCATCACCCTTTATTATGTAAAGTGTGATGGTGTGGTATTTGAGCCATTAGAATCACATGTTGGTTCACTGAATAGAATTCCGGTACAGTACCAGGCAGTGCCAGTGTAGGAGTAGAGTACGTGACGAGGATGCTTCTGCTCTGTGGTGAAAGCCTCCAGTGTTCTCCTCCACCCCCCTGAGTTCTCCCACCACTGGGTGCCTGTTGCCTAGCTGGCTCTCCCCACTCTTCAGCCCACACTGACTCCCATACTCCAGGAGTAGGTAACTCGATTCAGCCGAGGACCGATGTCCAAGCGGATGGTCGGGGGCCAGAAAATTCTGCTCATTTGTACACTTGAACAAGTATTTGTAGGAATAAAAAGTTTTTGCTGAGTTCCTTGTGATTTTAGTCTTTTTTGATAAACTAAAATGACTCGCAGGCTGGTTTTGGCCCGCAGGCCGCCTGTTTCCGACCCCTGCCATATGCCATCCGGTCAGTGGACTCCCAGTAATGTAATACTAGCTTGGTTCAGATCTGTATGTGCTTATAGCCAAACCACAGTTATGTGTGGGACAGAGGGAGGACAATGAGTACTCTCTTCCTTCTGAACTAGTTGATTGAGCTGAGCTGGGAGATGCATTTACATGCAGCAATAATGTGCTCTCATTTATCTACTGTCTGTCCTGTTTGTTCCTATACCTGTTTGGCAACAGTCGCTGGTCAGTGCTCACAGTTGCAGAGGGCAGGTTGCACTAACCGGCCATGCTAAAACAGACAGAAGTCTGTACAGCGCTTTCTGTCCATGGTTATCCTTTAAGAACATACTTAGTTATAACAGTGTTGTTACACACATGGTAATCTAGTGACTACCTTTGCTTCCCTTATCCCAAGACTCTAACTCCATTTCCTCTCTCTCTATCAGCATTGAGAAGGTGTCTAAGATCACGTCGCCGGTGCTGATCATCCACGGGACGGAGGACGAGGTGATCGACTTCTCCCACGGCCTGGCTCTGTTCGAGCGCTGTCCCAAGGCCGTGGAGCCACTCTGGGTGGAGGGGGCGGGACACAATGACATCGAACTGTACAGCCAGTACCTGGAGCGCCTGCGCCGCTTCATTGGCCAGGAGCTGGCCACACAGCACGCTTGATACCACCTGAGTCAGTGAAAATGGGTGGCTCTGTCTGGGAAGAGGGGTGAAGCCTGGCCTCTCAGAATGAATAATCCTTCACCTTTTGGTGAACTTTGTCTGGATGCTCGCAGCCCTGTCTTTTTGTTGTTTTCCATCTTTTCTGTTTCTGTCATTAATACTGGTCAGTGATTCTCTAGTCCACCTCCCGCCCCGGGGACAGTGCAAGAATGCAACCCAGAGACATGGGTCTGTCTACTGGTCTGTCTAAAGCCCCTCTCTCTTACCCCAGCCCAACACAACCTCAGATAGGTCAGGTGTTCCAAACATGTACTGTTTAACCTCTTCTGAGACATTTACACATGATTCAACTTTAACTAACAACCCTAACATGGACAAATAATTGTGTGATGAATATTTGTCATTTTATCTTTTATAACACATGACACTGAGCCACTACTTTACAAATCATGTGGTATTGACAGATTAGTATAACTGTCCTGTTTGAAAGCAGGTTTGTTGCTCATGTTTTGTGTGGAATCTTTTTATCTCTCTCTCTCTCTCGTTTACAATTAAGATGTCAGATTAATAGTCTATGAATCATTTGTTTCATAAACATATAAATCAGACATTTTTATCATTATTAAGCATGGATTCATTTGAATCCATTAAGTGATTTAGAGCAAAAAGTTGCTGAATTTTTTGCTTTGGCTGAAGTTCAAAATTTCAGCCAAATTAATTGTTTCAAAAGCATTCTTAAGTCTCTTGCATATCTCTAAGGCACTATTGATTTCTAGCTCGGCAACCTCTTATGTTTCTATCTTGGCAACCACTCTTATGTTTCTAGCTCAGCAACCACTCTTATGTTTCACGCACTGAACTAAATTCACCTCTTACTGGGTTTCTGTCTGAAATGGTGGTTCCACATCCAACTTCAGATGTTTTCAAAGGCTTTTTTGTAAGTGATTTACAGAGTTGTACAAACAATTTCACTTTAGGTATTTCTAAATCAGTGAGTTTATTTCATACCTCCAAAAACACTAAATCATTGTGAATCACTAAGCTTTTGCCAGTAATGGCCATTCACATAGTAAATTGGGTCGGGTCAGTTGAGACTAAGCTGGATGGAGTATTAACTGAACTTGCTGCTAAAGATTATGATAAAATGGATTGAAAGGGGTCACAGTCTCCACATCCATTAATGCAGCTTAGTTTGATGGGAAATGGAACAGTCATACATGTTTCAATAATATGTTTTACGCTGTAGAGTGGAGCCAATACACGCTGCTGGTCCCATATGACATCTGAAAACACTTATTCAGTCATGTTACATGTGTGATTAGTTTCTTGTTTACTTCATTTTAGGGTAAATAACACTTCATTATAACATTAGTAGAGCTATGGAATAGGATGTGCTCTATTTTGTTATTGACCATGTTTATTTTGAGCAGGCTCCCTTTTCAGCTCCAACTAGCCCTTTTCACTCACTTCATCCTGTTGCCACACTATTTCAGACAGACTTGGGATTCCACCATTTCTGTCCGTCTGTGTGTGAAAGTTGACTTGGACGAATGCCCAACTTCTCTGGCATATGGGGTCCACCACCACAAGATAGTGGATATCCTTGGGTTGGGTTTTGGGGGAGTCAGGATAACATGTTCATAGCAACCAAAGTTTAACAGGAAATGTTCTGTCTTGGACAAAACGGGCCTGCTTTTCTAATGGTATGTTCATCAGAACCAAAGAGAAAGTCCATCACATCACCCATAGTACATGGGTTTCTTATCAGCCACTGCATACAGTTAGGGAACAAAAGTGAGTGTTTACTCCCTATGATGGACTATTGTATCGAGAATACAAGCAATACAACTGATTTCTGTGTCTGGGTGGTCTGAGAGAGGAGCATGTGTCTGTGGGAGGTAGGGTTGCAAAATTCTGGGAACATAGAAGAAATTCACTTGTTTTCCCGAAATCCCAGTTGGAGGGTTCCCCGGACGCAGGAGGGAGTAAGCAGGACTCAAGTCATCCAACCAGGACTCATGGAAAACAAGGGAATTTATTGAAAGTTCACAGAATTTTGCAACCCTAGTGGGAGGTGACGGACTGACTGTACTTCGAGTTCCAGACACACATTCAGAGCTTTTGTTTGAAGAAACGTAAGTTATGGAAATACATTTTTTGTAATCAAACGTAATGTGCCTTCGAAAAGTATTCAGATCCCTTGACTTTTTCTACATTTTGTTAGGTTACAGCCTTATACTCAAGTTGATTAAATTGTATTTTTTTCCTCATCAAGCTACACATAATACCCCATAATGACAAAGCAAAAACAGGTTTAGACATTTTTGCTAATTTATATAAAAAATAAAACGTAAATATAACATTTACAAAAGTATTCAGACCATTTACTCAGTACTTTGTTGAAGCACCTTTGGCAGCGATTACAACCTCGAGTCGTCTTTGTTATGACACTACAAGCTCGGCACACCTATATTTGGGGAGTTTCTACCATTCTTCTGTGCAGGTTCTCTCAAGCTCTGTCAGGTTGGATGTGGTGCGTTGCTGCACAGCTATTTTCAGGTCTATCCAGAGACGTTTGATTGGGTTCAAGTCCAGGCTCTGGCTGGTCCACTCAAGGACATTCAGAGACTTGTCCCGAAGCCACTCCTGCATTGTCTTGGCTGTGTGCTTAGGGTCGTGGTCCTGTTGGAAGGTGAACCTTCACCCCAGTCTGAGGTCCTGAGTGCTCTGGAGCAGGTTTTCATCAAGGATCTCTGTACTTTGCTCTGTTCATCTTTGCCTCGATCTTGACTAGTCTCCCAGTCCCTGCCTCTGAAAAACATCCACACAGCAAGATGCTGCCACCACCATGCTTCCCTGCAGGGATGGTGACTGGTTTCTTCCAGATGTGACACTTGGCATTCATGCCAAAATGTTCAATCTTGGTTACATCAGACCAGAGAATCTTGTTTCTCATGGTCTAAGGCTTTAGGTGGCTCATGGCAAACTCCAAGCTGCCATGTGCCTTTTACTGAGGAGTGGCTTCCGTCTTGCCATTCAAGCATAAAGGCCTGATTGGTAGAGTGCTGCAGAGATGGTTGTCCTTCTGGAAGGTTCTCATCTCCACAGAGGAACTCTACAGCTCTGTTAGTGGGACCATCGGGTTCTTGGTCACCTCCCTGACCAAGGCCCTTCTCTCCCGATTGCTCATTTGGCCGGGTGGCCAGCTCTAGGAAGAGTCTTGGTGGTTCCAAACTTCTTCCATGTAAGAATAATGGAGGCCACTGTGTTCTTGGGGACCTTCAATGCTGCATATATGTTTTGATACACTTCTCCAGATCTGTGCCTCGACACAATCCTGTCTCGGAGCTCTACGGACAATTCCTTCGACCTCATGGCTTGGTTTATGCGCTGACATGCACTGTCAGCTATGGGACCTTTATATAGAAAGGTGTGTGCCTTTCCAAATCATGTCCAATCAATTGAATTTACCACAGGTGTACTCCAATCAAGTTGTAGAAACATCTGAAGGATGATCAATAGAAACAGGATGCACCAGAGCTCAATTTTGAGTCTCATAGCAAAGGGTCTGAATACTTATGTAAATAAGGTATCTGGTTTTTATTTGTAATACATTTACACACATTTAGAAAAAACTGTTTTCGCTTTCTCATTATGGTGTATTGTGTTTAGATTGCTGAGGATTTATATCTATTTAATCAATTTTAGAATAAGGCTGTAACGTAACAAAATGTGGAACAAGTCAATGGGTCTGAATATTTTCCGAAGGCACTGTATGTGCTATCTCTATGGATAATTTTTTGGGTGAGTATTTGGATCCAAGGTGATGATGGGTTGGTGTGTTATTCTATCCAGTTATGCATTGTTTATTATTTACAACTTTATGTTACGTTATAGAAATGTTTTATCTTTACTCCAAAAATAAAAACAAACATCATGAATTGATAAAATAAACCTTCTGTGTCTGTTGTGATTCCTATTATGTTTCTCACATTGATATAGAACTGCTCTCTGTAAATTATGTTTAAGTCAACTCTATTCACCATTTTCCCATTAATCTTTGTGATTCACCTTCGGAATGCTATAAAGAGCGAGCAGCATAAGTGTTGGAAAAGGCCTCAGAGGGCTTGTCTACCAGCTGATGTACGGCTGGTGGGTTTTACGGGCTCCTAACCAACTGTGCTATTTTGTACTTAATGTTGCTGCTACCGTCTCTTATGACCGAAAAGAGCTTCTGGACATCAGAACAGCGATTACTCACCTTGAACTGGACGAAGATTTCTTATTTAATGATTCTGACGCAAAGGATATACTGCTTTGTCAAGAAGAGGCCCAAATCCCTGTCATCAGCATGAAGAAAAGACTGAGGTAAGGGGGAGGAGGGCGGGGTGCCTTGTAGGAATTTGCCAACGAGTAGGTAAACCACCACTTCCCTCTGTATTATTGACTAACGTAAAATCATTGGAAAACAAACTGGACAATCTACGATTAAGACTATCCTACCAACGGAACATTAAACTGTAATATCTAACGTTTCACTGAGACGTGGCTGAACGACACAGGTAATATAGAGCTGGCTGGCTTCTCGATGTATTAGCAGGACAGAGCAGCTATGTCTGGTAAGATGAGGGGCGGGGGTGTGTGTATATATGTCACTCGAGTTATTGCTTCGCTTGAGGTAGAATACTTCACGATAAGCTGTAGACCACACTATCTACCAATAGAGTTCTCATCTATATTATTTGTAGTCGTCTATTTACCACCACAAACCGATGCTTGCACTAAGACCGCACTCAACGAGCTGTATAAGGCCATTAGCGAACAAGAAAATGCTCATCCAGAAGTGGCGCTCCTAGTAGCCGGGGACTTTAATGCAGGCAAACTTAAATCAGTTTTAACCTAATTTCAACCAGCATGTCACATGTGCAACCAGAGAAAGAAAAAAATCTAGACCACCTTTACTCCATGCATAGATCTCCCTCGCCCTCCATTTTGCAAATCTGACCATAATTCTATCATCCTGATTCCTGCTGAAAAGCAAAAACTAAAGCAGGAAGTACCAGTGACTCACTCAATACGGAAGTGGTCAGATGATGCGGATGCTACGCTACAGGACTGTTTTGCTAGCAACGACTGGAATAAGTTCCCTGGATTCATCCAATGGCATTGAGGAGTATATCACCTCAGTCACGGGCTTCATCAACAAGTGCATCAACGACGTCGTCCCCACAGTGACCATATGTATTTCCCAAACAGAAGCAATGGATTACAAGCAACATCTGCAAAGAGCGGGACACTAATCCGGACACTTATATGAAATCCCGCTATGCCATCAAACACGCAAAGCTTCAATAGAGGACTAAGATTAAATCCTACTACACCGGCTCTGACGCTCGTCGGATGTGGCAGGGTATGAAAAATATTACGGACCACAAAGTAAAACCCAGCCGCCGAGCTGCCGTGTCACGAAA
Organism: Oncorhynchus keta; assembly: GCF_023373465.1. Lineage (NCBI taxonomy): Eukaryota > Metazoa > Chordata > Actinopteri > Salmoniformes > Salmonidae > Oncorhynchus > Oncorhynchus keta. The sequence goes on along the minus strand of NC_068446.1, from coordinate 28,071,863 downwards.
TACCTGTTATGCTCGCTTCGAGACAAGCAACACTGAAGCATGCATGAGAGCACCGGCTGTTCCAGACAACTGCGATCACGCTCTCCGTAGCCTTTAAACAGGTCAACATTCACAAAGCCGCTGGGCCAGACGGATTACCAGGACGTGTACTCAAAGCATGTGCGGACAAATTGGAAAGTGTCTTCACTGACATTTTCAACCTCTCCCTGAGTCTGTAATACCTACATGTTTCAAACAGACGACCATAGTCCCTGTGCCCAAGAAAGTGAAGGCTCTGATCAGGCCCTACACCCAAACAAGGGCACTGCGTTCATCCACCTCTGGCCTGCTCGCCTCCCTACCACTGAGGAAGTACAGTTCCCGCTCAGCCCAGTCAAAACTGTTCGCTGCTCTGGCCCCCCAATGGTGGAACAAACTCCCTCACGACGCCAGGACAGCGGAGTCAATCACCACCTTCCGGAGACACCTGAAACCCCACCTCTTCAAGGAATACCTAGGATAGGGTAAGTAAGGGTAAGTAATCCTTCTCACCCCCCTTCTCCCCCAATAAGATTTAGATGCAAGTGGCTGTTCCACTGGATGTCATAAGGTGAATGCATCAATTTGTAAGTCGCTCTGGATAAGAGCGTCTGCTAAATGACTTAAATGTAAATGTAATGTAAATGTAACCTGCTTAAATGATTACCGCCCTGTAGCACTCACGTCGGTACCCATGAAGTGCTTTGAAAGGCTGGTCATGGCTCACATCAACACCATCATGCCGTAAACCACAGATGACCCAATCTCAATCGCACTCCACACTGCACTTTCCCACCTGGACAAAAGGAACACCTATGTGAGAATGCTGATCATTGACTACAGATCAGCATTCAACACCATAGCTCAATACAAAGCTCATCACTAAGCTAAGGACCCTGGGACTAAACACCTCCCTCTGCAATTGGATCCTGGACTACCTGACGGGACACCCCCAGGTAGTAAGAGTAGGCAACAACACATCTGCCATGCTGATCCTCAACACTGGGGCCCCTCAGGGGTGCGTGCTTTGTCCCCTCCTGTACTCCCTGTTCAACTACGACTGCGTGGCCAAGCAACTCCAACACCATCATTAAGTTTGCTGACAACATAACAGTGGTAGGCTTGATCACCGACAACGATGAGACAGCCTATAGAGAGAAGGTAAGAGACCTGGCAGTGTGGTGCCAGGACAACAACCTCTCTCTCAATGTGAGCAAGACAAAAAGAAGCGGATCGTGGACTATAGGAAAAGGAGGGCCGAACAGGCCCCCATTAATATCGACGGGGCTGAAGTGGAGCGGGTGCAGTGTCAATTTCCTTGGTGACCACATCACCAACAAACTATTATGCTCCAAACACACCAAGACAGTCGTGAAGAGGGCACGACAACACCTTTCCCCCTCAGGAGGCTGAAAATATTTGGCAGGGGTCCTCAAAAAGTTATACAACTGCTCCACTGCTCCGGTTGCATCACTAGGCGGTGTCAGAGGAAGGCCCAAAAAATGGTCAAAGACTCAAGTCACCCAAGTCATAGACTGTTCTCTTTGCTACCCCAGGGTAAGCGGCACCGGAGCCCCGAGTCCAGGACCAAATGGCTCTTTAACAGCTTCTACCCCAAGCCATAAGACTGCTGAACAATTAATGAAATGGTCAGCAGGACTATATACATTGACTGACCCCCCCAACGCCGCTGCTAATCACAGTTTATTAGCTATGCATGGTCACTTTACAAATTACTTTGACAAACCTGTACCCCCGCACATTGGCTCGGTAACGGTACCACCTCTATATAGCCTCGTTATTGTTATGTAATTTTCTTGTAACTTTTTTTTCCACTTTAGTTTATTTAGTAAATATGTTATTAACTCTTTCTTGAACTTCAACATTCTTATTGGCAGACTTGACAGCCTTGGTTTCTCAAATGATTGCCTCACCTGGTTTACCAACTACTTCTCTGATAGAGTTCAGTGTGCAAATCGGAGGGCCTGTTGTCCGGACCTCTGACAGTCTCTATGGGGGTGCCACAGGGTTAAATTCTTGGGCCAACTCTCTTTTCTGTATACATCAATGATGTTGCTCTTGCTGCTGGTGATTCTCTGATCCACCTCTACGCAGACGACACCATTCTGTATACTTCTGGCCCCTCCTTGGACACTGTGTTAACTAACCTCCAGACGAGCTTCAATGCCATACAACTCTCCTTCCGTGGCCTCCAACTGCTCTTAAACCTAAGTAAAACTAAATGCATGCTATTCAACCGATCACTGCCCGCACCTGCTCACCCGTCCAGCATCACTACTCTGGACGGCTCTGACTTAGAATACGTGGACAACTATAAATACCTGGGTGTCTGGTTAGACTGTAAACTCTCCTTCCAGACTCACATTAAGCATCTCCAATCCAAAATTGAATCTAGAATCGGCTTCCTATATCGCAACAAACCATCCTTCACTCATTCTGCCAAACACCCTCGTAAAACTGACCATCCTACCGATCCTCGACTTCGGTGATGTCATCTATAAAATAGCTTCCAACACTCTACTCAACAAACTGGATGCAGTCTATCACAGTGCCATCCGTTTTGTCACCAAAGCCCCATACACTACCCACCATTGCGACCTGTACGCTCTCGTTGGTTGGCCCTTGCTTCATACTCGTCGCCAAACCCATTGGCTACAGGTTATCTACAAGTCTCTGCTAGGTAAAGCCCCGCCTTATCTCAGCTCATTGGTCACCATAGCAGCACCCACTCGTAGCACACGCTCCAGTAGGTATATTTCACTGGTCACCCCCAAAGCCAATTCCTCCTTTGGCCGTCTTTCCTTCCAGTTCTCTGCTGCCCATGACTGGAACGAATTGCAAAAATCTCTGAAGCTGGAGACTCACATCTCCCTCACTAGCTTTAAGCACCAGCTGTCAGAGCAGCTCACAGATCACTGTACCTGTACATAGATGGGCTGTTTACCTACCTCATCCCCATACTGGTATTTATTTATTTGGCTCCTTTGCACCCCAGTATCTCTACCTGCACATTCATCCTCTGCCGATCTACCATTCCAGTGTTTAATTGCTATATTGTAATTTACTTCGCCACCATGGCCTATTTATTTCCTTAACTTACCTCATTTGCACTCACTGAATGTAGACTTTTTGTTTTATTTTGCTCTACTGTATTATTGACTGTATGTTTTGTTTATTCCATGTGTAACTCTGTGTTGTTGTATGTGTCAAATTGCTACACTTTATCTTGGCCAGGTCGCAGTTGCAAATGAGAACTTGTTCTCAACTAGCCTACCTGGTTAAATAAAGGTGAAAAAAACTGCATTGTTGGTTAAGGGCTTGTAAGTAAGTATTTCACAGTAATGTCTACACTTGTTGTATTCCACGCATGTGACAAATAAAATTTTATTTTATTTGACCAGAGAAGAGGGAATGGTAATTGGGGAGCCCAACAGATGTGCTTAGCTATTATCTATGACAAAAATATTCAAATGACTGGTCTGTTTTCTATATACAAATGTTAGTCTCACCAAGCTCTCTTCATAGAGCAGGAAGATGAGTAGGGGGATGTAGCACTGCCAGATGGATCGTAAGCCCTGCTCCACCTCCACCCCAAACACACAAGTGTCTCCCAACTCTTCCTCAATGGGCTGCATAAATGAGCACAGTCTCTCTCACACAAATGCTCTTATGGATTGGCACTGGGATTAAGGCAGATGCAACAACACTCCCCTTCTGTCAGGCTGCAGTGTACAGCACAATAGGAAATTGGAGCAGAGTGACTCACTGTAAGCAGCACGATCACATCCACTGTCACCAATGCATCCATGTTAATTTAAACACGCAGCTAGTAGGTTTCAAATTGAAATTGAGAAACATCCCACTCTGTTCTTGCAACCCATGTCAGATGCGTAATTATGTTAGTGGGCGTGCATTTTACCGTCTCCCAATACACCACAATGACCCGACCAGAGTCACACTGTACGTTGGTGGACCTGAGAATTTGCCAGCTGGTAAGTGATACTGACTATCGCACTCTCCAGTTGTTAAAAATAACCGACATGTTTGATAGCTGTGTCAAGATCTTAGGTAAATTCTCTCACCTGAAGTCGCATATAAGGACACGCACAGGTATGTGCGTAGTTTAGCAGTTAGTTTACCATCCTCCAAATAAAGTACAGTATATTATATTGACAAGATATTCCAGTGACCGTGCTCATAATGGAAATACACGTCCTCGAAGATGGGAGGAGAGATCAGGTATGACAATTCTTGCCAATAAGACGGCAGATAGAGGACTAATCTTTGGATCTATGCAATTATAGCGTCTGTGACCTCATTGGCAGTGCCATCAAAGCTATCTCCATTTTAAAGTAGCACATTTTCTTCTTCATTTGCTAATTGCTCCCAACCAATAGGAATCCCCAACCAGTTGACTACTTTAAAATGGTGGAAGCCCTCAATAGAGTGGTGAGGGGGAGCTCCTCACACCCTTTGTGTCCAGAAGTAATTTAGCCATTAATTGTACTCATTGTGCTCTGTAGAATTGCTATTTTCTCCAGTTTTCTTGTGTCAATTAACTTGTGCTTACTAATTATGTTAATAAAGTCTGATTTAAAATCAACAAATACAATAGTCAGTTTAAAAAAAGTTTGTTACAACACTGTGTACATACAGTTGACGTAGGAAGTTTACATACACTTAGGTTGGAGTCATTAAAACCCGTTAATCAACCACTCCACAAATTTCTTGTTAACAAACTATAGTTTTGGCAAGTCGGTTAGGACATATACTTTGTGCATGACACAAGTAATTTTTCCAACAATTGTTTACAGACAGATTATTTAACTTATAATTCACTGTATCACAATTCCAGTGGGTCAGAAGATTACATACACTAAGTTGACTGTGCCTTTAAACAGCTTGGAAAATTATGTCATGGCTTTAGAAGCTTCTGATAGGCTAATTGATATAATTTGAGTCAATTGGAGGTATACCTGTGGATGTATTGCAGGCCTACCTTCAAACTCAGTGTCTCTTTGCTTGACATCATGGGAAAATCAAAAGAAATCAGCCAAGACCTCAGAAAAGAAAGTAGACCTCCACAAGTCAGGTTCATCCTTGGGAGAAATGTCCAAATGCCTGAAGGTGCCACATTCATCTGTACAAACAATAGTACGCAAGTATAAACAACTTGGAACCACGCAGATGTCATACCGCTCAGGAAGGAGACGCGTTCTGTCTCCTAGAGATGAATGTACTTTGGTGCAAAAAGTGCAAATCAATCCCAGAACAGCAAAGGACCTTGTGAAGATGCTGGAGGAAATAGGCACAAAAGTATCTATATCCACAGTAAAACAAGTCCTATATTGACATAACCTGAAAGGCTGCTCAGCAAGGAAGAAGCCACTGCTCCAAAACCGCCATAAAAAAGCCAGACTACGGTTTGCAACTGCACATGGAGACAAAGATCGAACTTTTTGAGAAATCTCTGCTCTGATGAAACAAAAATAGAACTGTTTGGCCATAATAACCATCGTTATGTTTGGAGGAAAAAGGGGAGGCTTGCAAGTCGAAGAACACCATCCCAACCGTGAAGCACGGGGGTGGCAGCGTCATGTTGTGGGGGTGCTTTGCTGCAGGAGGGACTGGTGCACTTCACAAAATAGATGGCATCATTTTTGGAAAATTATTTGGATATACTGAAGCAACATCTCAAGACATCAATTAGGAAGTTAAAGCTTGGTCGCAAATGGTTCTTCCAAATGGACAATGACCCCAAGCATACTTCCAAAGTTGTGGCAAAATGGCTTAAGGACAACAAAGTCAAGCTATTGAAGTGGCCATCACAAAGCCCTGGCCTCAATCCTATAGAAAATTTGTGGGCAGAACTGAAAAAGCATGTGAGAGCAAGGAGGCCTACAAACCCAACTGCGTTCCACCAGCCCTGTCAGGAGGAATGGGCCAATATTCACCCAACTTATTGTGGGAAGCTTGTGGAAGGCTACGCGAAATGTTTGATCCTAGTTAAACAATTTAAAGGCAATGCTACCAAATACTAATTGAGTGTATGTAAACTTCTGACCCACTGGGAATGTGGTGAAAGAAATAAAAGCTGAAATAAATCATTCTCTCTACTATTATTCTGACATTTCACATTCTTAAAATAAAGTGGTGATCCTAACTTACCTAAAACAAGGGAATATTTTACTTGGATTAAATGTCAGGAATTATGAAAAGATTAGTTTAAATGTATTTGGCTAAAGTGTATGTAAACTTCAGACTTCATTTGTATCTGGCTGTGTCAGTACATATCCCATCGAGCCAAGCAGGGAGAGGCTGCTCATTTACACCAATGACGCCGGTGGATCTAAAATTTTTACTTGGGTCCGCGGTAAGTAGCAATATCTGTTGACTCATCAGTAGGAAAGATTTGTTTCTCTTTTGGTCCATTCAACAACAGAGCGATACGATCCTTGTTTCAGCAGGATGTTGTATCTATACCCTATGTCATGCCTTATTGGAATGGATTTATTGATAATATCTGTTGGAAAAAAGTTTGGATGTTGCCACGCACATACCTACTTGTTAACAAAATTAAGGAAGTTTCCTTTAAAATTATTCATAAATATTATCCTGCCAACCACTATATGAAGAAGTTTAAGGAAAACATCAACTCAAATTGCTCCTTTTGTAATGACCACCCAGAAACAGTTGTGCATCTTTTTTTGGCATTGTATGCATGTAAGAAAACTGTGGCAAGACATCAGTAGGTTTATAATTGAACACATTTATGAAGATTTTACACTATTGTGGAGAGATGTACTGTTTGGATTCTCTACATACAATAGAAATAAGCGGAATCATTTTTATGTAATTAATTTCATTATTCTTTTGGCCAAATTTCATATACACAAATGTAAATTTACAAACAGAAAACCACATTTTCGTATCCTACAAAAAGAAATTGAACTGTATTTTAAGACGGTTAAATGCTCTACTAACAAAAAAGCTGTTAGAATTGTAAGTATATGCATGTCCCTTAAGGTCCTTGTGATATTGTACCCCCTAGCTCGATTGTCTATTGTTTGTAATCTATGTATGCTTGTGTTCCCTCATGTGCTTTATGTATTGATTTGTTATAAAAAAAAATATATATAAAATAATTAAATTAAATTAAAATAAAAAAAAGTAGCAATATCATCCTTCGCCACCGTCGTTTTACGACAGATATCTTGAACAAGTCATGATAACTCAATAAATAATTGGAGTTTCTTTCCAGCAAATGTCTTAGTTACATGATTGTATAACTAGCAAAATAGTTTTAATTTTGAAGGTGCAGTAATTATGAAGTTTGGCAATGAGGACGAAAACTAAGCATAGTTCAGCTAGTTTAGCCAGGGATTAGAGGATTGGAGTCAGATTGTTGTGTTTATGTCCTGATATCAGGAGTTGGCAGCGTAAAAGTTTGAAACAATTCAGACAAACAAATAAATCAGATGACTTATATTTAAGGAGAGTGAATACAATATACAATTTGAAATCAGCTATAAAATTGTCAATAGTAAAACAAAGCTTAAAACAATGTTTGAGTGAACCCTGAATATAGAAAATTAATGGTGAAATCACTTCCAATGTCCATGCTAAAATGTCCATGATGACCAACTCAAGACAGTCGTTTTTTTGGTAAAATGCCACTTGCGTCAATTTATATCAGTGCAGTCGCATCAACCTAACCGTTACAAAACTTATATTCGATCAAACAAGCCTCACATGGCAAATTAGCAAGCACTTTTTTTGTTTTCCAAATTCAACAGGTATTGACCACCATATACAAATACCTCACTTTGTGAGTTTATTTTAGTGGACAGATTTTTGGGCAGAGTAAAACCTCTTGCTTTGCCTCTTCCTCTATGCTCAGTCATCTGTTATTTGGGTCCTTGCTATATGGGTATCCCTGGGACATCCCTACCCCCATTGAAGATGAATTTAAACTGGTTACGGTAAGGTTTATTGTTAGGGTAGGGGTTAATGTTAGGGTAGGGATGGTCAAGGATCCCGGATAGCACTGACTATTATTAGCCTAACGTTACAGTCCAATGTGATGGACAACCAAACAATAGAGGCTATGTGAAGCGACACGTTTTTAGGCTACGTTCGATCGCAGGAAAGTGTCGTACCAGAAGTGGTATACCTATGTGCATAGCTTAGCAGTTAGCCTCCATGCTTCGTCAACTATTGGCTACAGTCCAATGTAATAGACATCTGAGCGCTAAAAGGATGCATTGGTGGAAAAAGTATCCAATTGTCATACTTCAGTAAAAGTATTGATAACTTAATGGGAAGTTACTCAAATAGGCTACCCTGGGATACCCATTTACAACAGATTCCCCAGTGGTTAGAGCGTTGGACTAGTAACCGAAAGGTTGCAAGATCAAATCCCGAGCCGACAAGGTACAAATCTGTCGCTCAGCCCCTGAACAAGGCCGTTAACCCACCGTTTCTAGGCCGTCATTGAAAATAAGAATTTGTTCTTAACTGACTTGCCTAGTTAAATAAAGGTAAAAGTCAGCCAGTAAAATACTTGAGTAAAACAAGAATCAATAGTAAAAGTATACATTATTTAAAATTCCTATTATTTAGCAAAGCTGTTTATTTAAAAAATTCAGATAGCCAGGGTCCCACTCCAACACTCAGACATTATTTACAAAATATGCATGTGTTTAGTGTGTCCACCAGACCAGAGGCAGTAGGGATGACCACGTGTTCTCTTGATAAGTGTGTGCATGACTATTTTCCTGTGCTGCTAAGCATTTAAAATGTAATGAGTACTTTTGGTAGTCAGGGAAAATGGTGTAAAAAGTATTTTCTTTAGGAATTTACACCACTGCTTAAAGCGGCAATCTGCAGTTGCTACATATTTTTTGGGGACAAATGAATGCGATTGTTTACAAACATTGGAGTCAAACAAAGTAAATGTAAACAAACACTACATAGCCTCACAACATGGTTAAAACTATCATTTTGATATAATGGATGGTCAGTACTTGCATCTATAGCTCGGTCTATGAATTTGAGAGTGGTTACATTTCTCCAGCTCCATCCCTCAGTTTTTACCCAAAACAGGGGTGGGAAATGTCTTATTGTTTCAACTGCAGATTGCATGGAAATTATTCAAGTAAAAGTGAAAGTCACCCAGTAAAATAGTACTTGAGTAAAATTCTAAAAGTATATATAAGTATCAGAAGTAAAAGGAAATGCTAAACTATACTTAAATGCTATAAATCATTTCACATTCCTTATAAGCCAACCAGACTGCACCATTGTTTTATTTGACAGACTCCAGCACTCAGACATCATTTACAAACAAAGCATTTGTGTTTAAGTGAGTCTGCCAGATCAGAGGCAGTAGGGATGACCACATGTTCTCGATAAGTGTATGAATTAGACCATTTTCTTCCTTCTAAACATTTTAAATGTAATGAATACTTTTGGGTGGCAGGAAACATGTAAAAAATTACATGATTACATTAGGAATTTAATGGAGTTAAAGTTATATAAATAGTTATATTAATATAAATAGTAAAGTACAGATACCCCCCAAAAAACAGAAGAATTTCTTCAATACATGTTTACTTAATTACTTTACACCACTGAGGGTATGCGTGTTGCATACAGAGTAGCAAGTATGTTGGTTGTGAATACTAACTTTCTTCATCCCATCCCAGGTGAGAAGCCCCTACAACTGCTCCTGGCCCGACTGTGACAAGAAGTTCTCCCGTTCTGATGAACAAATCTGCCACCTGCGGACTCACACGGGCGAGAAACGGTTCCAGTGCCCACTGTGTGCCATGCACTTCATGCGAAACGACCACCTGCTGAAGCATGCCCGTCGCCACCCTGGCTTCGAACTGTCCATGATCAGTCGTTAGGGGGAGTAAGGCCTGGGGTTTATTCATTAGTCAGATTCCGTTCAAAAACATTTCTCCAAACAAAAAACATTTAGCAAAGAAAACAAGAGTTTCTATTGGACAAATTCAGGTAGGTTCTGTTTGCTTCCGTTTGGTTTCTAGAGTAAACGGTAACGGTTTCTGTAGCAAAATGTTTTGCGAAAGACCAAACGTTTTGCAATGGAATCCGACTAATGAATACACTCCTGGTCAGACCAATGGATAACTGGATCTCCACTGTGGGGAAGCAGAAGTACAGGATAGGAGAGGAAGAGTTTCTGTAGCCGTGCCCTGGTCCCAGATCTGTCTTAAGAAAACTCCTGTGATTATTGTCATGATACCCTACATTCATGTTTGGCTTGACAAGGACCACACGTGGCACAGCAGAGTTGGCTAAAGCACACATACAGATGGGATCAGGTAGCCTACTTCACTCAGCCAACTCTTTGATTTTTTATGGTATTTGACTGGTAATCTGAGCTCTGAAAGCCAGGCCGAAGACATACCATTTTCCAACGATTGAGAAAGCCCTTTCTGATTGCAGTTTATTTTTCTCGCTTTGGTGCATTTCACAAGTATATGGTACATTTTTACCACGCTTTGTACAGAACATCAAAAATGCATTTGTTTTGAAACTCTATGCAGGTTTTTCTATTGACTAGGTTCAACACCCAATCAGTTATTCACCAAACTTGAACAGTGTTTCATCTAGAAATACATGTTCATATTAAGTAGTAGCTTTTAACAATGCAATACTCATTACTTTTAGTATGATTGTCTTCTCATTTGTTAAAATACATATAATTGACTTAATCCAACTGCTCTTAATTGATAATCATTTAACATTTACATTTAAGTCATTTAGCAGACGCTCTTATCCAGAGCGACTTACAAATTGGTGCATTCTTATGACATCCAGTGGAACAGCCACTTTACAATAGTGCATCTAAATCTTTTAAGGGGGGGTGAGAAGGATTTTTATCCTATCCTAGGTATTCCTTAAAGAGGTGGGGTTTCAGGTGTCTCCGGAAGGTGGTGATTGACTCCGCTGTCCTGGCGTCGTGAGGGAGTTTGTTCCACCATTGGGGGCCAGAGCAGCGAACAGTTTTGACTGGGCTGAGCGGGAACTGTACTTCCTCAGTGGTAGGGAGGCGAGCAGGCCAGAGGTGGATGAACGCAGTGCCCTTGTTTGGGTGTAGGGTTTGATCAGAGCCTGGAGGTACTGAGGTGCCATTCCCCTCACAGTTCCGTAAGCACCATGGTCTTGTAATGCGAGCTTCAACTGGAAGCCAGTTATGAGAGAACAAGGTTGAACACCAGACGGGCTGCGGCGTTCTGGATGAGTTGTAGGGGTTTAATGGCACAGGCAGGGAGCCCAGCCAACAGCGAGTTGCAGTAATCCAGACGGGAGATGACAAGTGCCTGATTTCGCCGCTTCCTGTGTGAGGCAGGGTCGTACTCTGCGGATGTTGTAGAGCATGAACCTACAGGAACGGGCCACCGCCTTGATGTTAGTTGAGAACGACAGGGTGTTGTCCAGGATCACGCCAAGGTTCTTAGCGCTCTGGGAGGAGGACACAATGGAGTTGTCAACCGTGATGGCGAGATCATGCGGGCAGTCCTTCCCCGGGAGGAAGAGCAGCTCCGTCTTGCCAGGTTCAGCTTGAGGTGGTGATCCGTCATCCACACTGATATGTCTGCCAGACATGCAGAGATGCGATTCACCACCTGGTCATAAAATTAACATAGCAATGATAGGAGAGACCATTGACTTAATAGGAGAGGGCCACAGAGCCCTGGGGGACACCAGTGGTGAGAGCGCGTGGTAATTGCCATAATCATTTAACTATTTGGTAAACCTATTTAGATTTAACAGATTAAGAATACAATGAAAATGTTTCATAAGTATAAACACACATACATATATACATACACACAGTAATGTACTATTATGACTTATGATTTTACTCCACAGTAAATAAATACAAAAATCTGATAGACAAGATGTGTAATGCATCCCCTATACAGTAAACATGTATCCAAAATGAAGTCTTTCAGTGGGGTGTTTCACACTGCTTTGCTAAAATTGAATTGGCAAACACAGTAATGTAATACCTTAATAAAATGGCATGTACATAGGCCTTTAAAACCAAAGTGACAGTGAGTCCACACATTGTCAGTGAACCCAGAGGGAATCGAACCCACCACTCTGGTGTTGCTAGTTCCATTTTCTTACTACATAACTGAGCCACACAGGACCACTACAACACATTTGGAAGGTGTATGATCGCCATTCCCGTGAGCGTGCCACCCTCCTCCAGGCCATGGATGAGGCATGCAATGACATCAATCCAGACCTACAGTATGACAGGCTTTGATTCACCTTGCCAAAAGGGATTTTCTGAAATTATGTGAATGAGAACCTATGGCCAAATGCTCAAGACAGACTTTATGTAAACTAATGCCACCAAATGTCAATATTTTGTAGAGCCACCTTTCTCAGCTGCAAGTCTCTTGGGGTGTCTCTAAGCTTGGCACATCTAGCCACTGGGACTTTTGCCCATTCTTCAAGGCAAAACTGTTCCATCTCCTTCAAGTTGGATGGGTTCCGCTGGTGAACATCAATCTTTAAGTCATACCACAGATTCTCAATTGGATTGAGGTCTGGGCTTTGAGTAGGCCATTCCAATACATTTACATGTTTCCCCTTAAACCACTAGTGTGTTGCTTTAGCAGTATTCTTAGGGTCATTGTCCTGCTGGAAGGTGAACCTCCGTCCCAGTCTCAAATCTCTGGAAGACTGAAACAGGTTTCCCTGCATTTAGCGCCATCCATCATTCCTTCAATTCTGACCAGTTTCCCTGTCCCTGCCGATCAAAAACATCCTCACAGCATGATGTCACCACCATGCATCACTGTGGGGTTGGTGTTCTCGGGGTGATGGGAGGTGTTGGGTTTGCGCCAGACATAGTATTTTCCTTGATGGCCAAAAAGCTACCACATGCCTTTTGGCAAACACCAAACATGTTTGCTTATTTTTTTCTTTAAGCAATAGCTTTTTTCTGGCCACTCTTCCCTAAAACCCAGCTCTGTGGAGTGTACAGCTTAAAGTGGTCCTATGGACAGGTATTCCAATCACCGCTGTGGAGCTTTGTAGCTCCTTCGGGGTTATCTTTGGCCTCGTTGATTAATTAATGCCCTCCTTGCCTGGTCCGTGAGTTTTGATGGGCAGCCCTCTCTTGGCAGGTTTGTTGTGGTGCCATATTTTTTCCATTTTTTAATAATGGATTTGATGGTGCTCTGTGGGATGTTCAAATTCTGATATTTTTAATAACCCCAACCCTGATCTGTACTTCTCCCCCACTTTGTCCCTGACCTGTTTGGCGAGCTCCTTGGTCTTCATGGTGCCCCTTGCTTAATGGTGTTGCAGACTCTGGGGCCTTTCAGAACAGAGATTTTATACACACACACAGATCCTGTGACACTTAAATAAAGTCCACTTGTGTACAATCTAATTATGACTTCTGAAGGTAATTGGTTGCACCAGATCTTATTTAGGTGCTTCATACGCAAAGGGGGTGAATATATATGCTTCTCTGTTTTTATTTTTTGAAACAAGTCATTTCACTTCACCAATTTGAACTATTTTGTGTATGATACATGAAATTCCCCACCCCAATAATTAAGTACAGGTTGTAATGCAACAAAATGTTGTAATTACATCTGAACAATATATTTATTTTAGAAATCAATGAAAGAGGTCTTCAATCATCACACATGGGATATGAACAATGGACATTTTATTTAACATTTTTGATGGATCAATTTTGATAATGTAAATTACAGTAGAATATTACTGTCATGACTGTCCAGTGAGGAGCCGAATGAGTCAGATCAGCTTGGCAATGGATGACAGTAACCAGACATTCTCTCACCGACAGAAGATGGGAGGGAGCTGCTGCCAGGTTGACAGCTCACACCCAGTTATAAATTAAAGGAGAAGACTCTCTCCCCCCTCCAGTATTAACCAAAGGAATGTACTTTGTTAACATACTTTCCCCACCAAAACTCAAACGCACTCAAGTGAATACTGGAACAATATTTCTAACATAAGAATGTTGGGAATGGTCAGTGGTGAGCTATAGAAAACAAAATGTCATTAAGTGTTAAAAGGAAATATTGTAACTTGAAAAGTATAGACACTACATGCATGAAGTCTCCATCCTTGATGTTGTGTATGAAATATGAACATATTTTTGTTAAGATATGGATGAGATTTAAGAAGGCTGGGATTTTTGCAAAGGCAGGAGGTTACGACTATTCAGAATGATGACATGAGACGAGGTTATGATTAATACGTTGACTGTTTGATGGAGAGTTTAATTCGGGAGATGGTAACTCTAAACAATCGTTCTCGTGGTGCCCCAAATCCTAATGAGTTAATTGTTACCAGTGGTTATTTTTTGTTTTTGCATGCAAATCTTGGTGGGGCAAAACAAACAAAAAAAGGTGGAATGCATGCCAGCAAAGCCACTGCACAACACAAAACAATACCTGAATTGCACTATACCACTGCTACACCTGGCTATCAGCGGAGCCTTCTCTGGTAGTGAAACAATTCAGCCTCAATTACTGACTTAATAAAATATAGCTGGCTTGTCTCGTGTAAATATTATATAATATAATAAATAATATATATATTTTTTGTATGGCTGACTTGCAAACAAATGTGGTTTGACTGACAATTGAGATGCACAAACTATGGCATAAGGGGACGACAAGCGGATAAGAGGAAATCCGTCATTTCGATTGACAATGAGCAAGCTAGGACGGACGTAGTCAATATAACTATTTGTTGAGCACTTTTGAAATGTATAGCGACAGAATTCAGTACATGGGCCGTTCTTACCGTGTTCTCCCAGTACACCAAGTCAGAACCGTAGGATAAATAAAAGGGGGCAGACAATTAAAGCTCTTACAATATTCAATTATTATATTTCTCAAGAACAGGTTATAGACTACATGTGCACCAAGTCAGAACAGTAGTTGGAATTAAGAGGTGAAAAAAGATACCAAATTATTAGGGTGAGTCACATGGGCTACTAACAGCTTACTACACAACATACACTTATTTATACTGTAGCTAAGAAAGTAATACTATCTCGCTAGCATATTACATAATTTATTCAGCAGATAGTTTTGGGCTCATTGTGCTGTGCTCACTTGAACAGGAAAATGGCGCGGCGGTCCTTCGTGGGCAAATTTAGTCAAACTTTGTCATCAAAGTCTGGCATTCTCTGGATTTATGGTGCTGTCAAGACAACTAGGAACTCTGGGGGGGTTGAATCATGATGACATCAGCGATTTTCAGGTCGTAGCACTAGAAAGAGGCCCGAGATCCCGATTTACAATTCCAAGTTGGATGATAGTTCAAAACGTATTTTCCCAGCCGTAGCTTGTCCTTGTCCCCCCCAATCACGCTGTAAAGCTGATGTGTATTGAATAGATCCATAAAGTGAGAAGATATGTTGTGTTTTGGCGATTATATCAATGTTCTCATGGTATTTCATAGTAAACATCTATTTTGGATCAATGGTAGTGCGCTAAAAAATGTCTCCAAACAAAATTAATGCACAATCAAATGTTTTGAATGACGCCGGAGGAGATGGCTGCCGTTCTACGGGCTCTCAAACAATTGTGCTATACATCTGCCATGCTGATCCTCAACATTGGGGCCTCCATGATACACGTTTTATCACTGCATGTTTACATTCCAAGTCAGGTTAACATCCTTCACGTATGACTATAATTCCAGATGTGTGCCCAACACTAGTCATCTCTGTGTGTGGGTCCTATGAGAGACGTGATTGTATGCATGGGGAACAGTGGGATCGAGTTGGAGAGCCATGATGATTGAGCTGGAGCTGAAGGACGAAGCTGAAAGACGTGGGTGGGGGTGTGTGTGACCACAGAGAGGAGGGAGGATAAGGGGGGAGACTGCCGGAACCATTGTGCTGGGGGGAGAAAAAAAAAAAGTGTCCGGGCCAGATGCGAGTGGAACCGAGAGGGGAGGGATGGGAGAACAAGGAGCCCTTGACCAAATTAAGACACTTGTTAAATGTTAAAGGAAAGAGAGAGGGAGAAAAGGGGGGACCCCCATCAGGAGTAGCTCCCCCAGCAGCCTGGCCCTCCTCTCTGCGGGACATTGAGCAAGTTAGCAGGGCATGCATTATGGATGTCATAAGGTGTATGAACCAATTTGTAAGTCGCTCTGGATAAGAGCATGTTCACTCAGGTGTCTTATTAGCTTGTCTTGAACAAAAATACTGTATATTATATAGATTTCTATGTATACTCATTATCGTCTTGGGTCTGGGATGTAAAAATCCAAGCTGACGTAGTAGTCAGACGTTGTCTTGTCCCGTGTAAATATAATTCCTTGTTTTGTATACATTTTAATCTCACTTTCTATCTACGGACTGAATATACTCTCCTGCATCCCGCCTCACCCAATGTGGTACGGATCTGCTGTTTTTATACTTTAGAACCGGAACCCCCATCAGCAGCTAGCCAGCTAACTAGCTACTAGTCAGTTTGCCACTGCTAGCGGTCTTCACTGTTAACTCGGACACCTGCCAGCCTCAGCTCGGTCAATACCTGCCAGTCTGCACAGCGCGATATCAACCCAGAGCATATCGAACTGCTTTTTCTCTACCACATCTCCGGATTCCTACCGCAAGCTCTGAACCTTTACACCGGATCATCGCTGATAGCTATCTGCAATCCAAGTGGCTACTCCTGGCTAACGGCTTGATCCCAAAGCAAGCATCAGTTAGCTTTGAGCTAGCCTCGAGCTAGGCCTATCTCCCAGCGAGCCGATGAGGTGCACCAACTAATTCTTGGGCTACAATACCTCTTTGACAATTGGCCTGGACCCTTTACTGCCGACAGAGCCCCGCCTTTCCATCACGACTGGTCTGCCGACGTAATCGTCCAAGGTGGTTTAAACAGGCTCTTCAATTTGCGACGTCACCAAAGGCCCATCTGCTATCCCCGGCCCGCTAGCTGTCTGAATCACTGTGTCTCAAGCTCGCCTAACGTAGTAGCGACTGCTGAATGGCTCCCTGACTCACCTATTGCTACTCATTGGACCCTATGATCACTCGGCTACACACGCCTCTCTCTAATGTCAATATGCCTTGTCTATTGCTGTTTTGGTTAGTTATTGTCTTATTTCACTGTAGAGTCCCCAGCCCTGCACAATATGCCTTAGATAGCTCTTTTGTCCCACCGCCCACACATGCAGTGACCTCATCTGGCTTAACTGGTGCCTCCAGAGACTCTCTCTCCCTCTCCCGTCACTCAATGGCTAGGTTTACCTCCACCTTACTAACATCCTACCATACCCTTGTCTGTACCTTATGCCTTGAATCTATTCTACCACGCTAAAGAAATCTGCTCCTTTTACTCTGTTCCGAACGCACTAGACGACCAGTTCTTATAGCCTTTAGCCATACCCTACTCCTCCTCTGGTGATATAGGTTAACCCCGGCCCTGCAGCACCACTCCTACTCCCCATGCACTCATTTGTTGACTTCTGTAACCGGAAAAGCCTTGGGTTCATGCACGTTAACAGGAGCCTCCTCCCTAACTTTGTTTTATTCACTGCTTTCGCACACTCGTCCAACCCTGATGTCCTTGCCGTGTCTGAATCCTGGCTTAGGAAGGCCACCAAAAATCCTGAAATGTCCATCCCCAACTACAACATTTTCCGACAAGATAGAACTGCCAAAGGGGGCGGAGTTGCAACCTACTGCAGAGATCGCCTGTAGAGTTCTGTCATACTATCCATGTCTGTGCCCAAACACTTCGAGCTTCTACTTTTAAAAAAATCCACCTTTCAAGAAACAAGTCTCTCACCGTTGCTGCTTGTTATAGACCCCCCTCAGCCCCCATCTGTGCTCTGGATACCATATGTGAATTGATGGCCCCCACATCTATCTTCAGAGTTCGTACCGTTAGGTGACCCAAACTGGGATATGCTTAACACCCCGGCCGTCCTACAATCTAAGCTAGATGCCCTCAATCGCACACAAATGATCAAGGAACCTACCAGGTACCACCCTAAATCCATAACCATGGGCACCTTAGATATCATCCTGACCAACTTACCAACTCATCCATACACCTCTGCTGTCTTCAACCAGGATCTCAGTGATCACTGCCTCTTGCCTGCATCCATAATGGGTCCACAGTCAAACAACCGCTCCTCATCACTGTCTAACGCGCCCTAAAACACTTCAGCGAGTAGGCTTTTCTAGTTGACCTGGCCCGGGTATCCTGGAAGGATATTAACCTCATCCCATCAGTAGAGGATGTCTGGTTGATCTTTAAAAAGTGCTTTCCTCGCAATCTTAAATAAGCATGACCTATACAAATAATGTAGAACTAAAAACAGATATAATACTTGGTTCATCCCAGACTTGACTTCCCTTAACCAGCACAAAAATATCCTGTGGCATTCTGCATTAGCAACGAATAGCCCCCGCGATATGCAACTTTTCAGGGAAGTCAGGAACCAAAACAGTCAGTTAGGAAAGTGAAGGCTAGCTTTTTCAAACAGAAATTTGCATCCTGTAGCACTAATTCCAAAAAGTTTTGGGACACTAAAGTCCATGGAGAATAAGAGCACCTCCTCCCAGCTGCCCACTGCACTTAGGCTGGGATACACGATCACCACAAAAAATATACGATAAGAATTTCAATAAGCATTTTTCTACAGATGGCCATGCTCTCTACTTGGCTACCCCTACCCCGGCCAACAGCTCTGCATGCCCCCCCACTTCTCCTTCACCCAAATCCAAACAGCTGATGTTCTGAAAGAGCTGCAAAATCTGGATCCCTACAACTCAGCTGGGCTAGACAATCTGGACCCTCACTTTCTAAAATGATCCGCCGAAATTGTTGCAACCCATATTACTAGCCTGTTCAACCGCTTTCGTATAGTCCGAGATCCCCAAAGATTGTAAAGCTGCCACGGTCATCCCCCTCTTCAAAAGGGAGAGACACTATCCCAAACTGTTATAGACTATATCCATCCTGCCCTGCCTTTCTAAAATCTGCAAAAGCCAAGTTAAAATGGTCGGTGATTTGTTTAAATCCCACCTTACCTTCACTATGCAATCTGGTTTCAGAGTTCGTCATGGGTGCACCTCAGCCACGCTCAAGGTCCTAAACGATGTCATAACCACCATCGATAAAAGACAGTACTGTGCAGCAGTCTTCATTTACCTGGCCAAGGCTTTCGACTCTGTCAATCACCGCATTCTTATCTGCAGACTCAATAGCCTTGGTTTCTAAAATGACTGCCTCGCCTGGTTCCCCAACTACTTCTCTGATCGATTTGACGCCCTGAACTCTGAGGGCCTGTTGTCTGGACCTCTGGCAGTCTCTATGGGGGTGTCACAGGGTTCAATTCTCGGGCCGACTCTTTTCTCTGTATATATCAATGATGCCGCTCTTGCTGCTGGCGATTCTCTGATCCACCTCTACATGGACGACACCATTCTGTATACTTCTGTCCCTTCTTTGGACACTTAACGAACCTTCAGACGAGCTTCAATGCCATACAACACTCCTTCCGTGGCATCCACCTGCTCTTAAAACACAAATAAAACTAAATGCATGCGCTTCAACCGATCGCTGCCCGCACCCGCCTGCCCGACTAGCATCACTACTCTGGACGTGTAACAGATGTGAAATGGCTAGCTAGTTAGCGGTGGTGCGCACTACTAGCATTTCAATCGGTGACGTCACTTGCTCTGAGACCTTGAAGTAGTGGTTCCCCTTGCAGAGGCTTTTGTGGAGCGATGGGTAACGATGCTTCGAGGGTGACTGTTGATGTGTGCAGAGGGTCCCTGGTTTGAGCCCAGGTTGGGGCGAGGAGAGCGATGGACTAAAGTTATACTGTTACATTGATGCTGTTGACCCGGATCACTGGTTGCTGCGGAAAAGGAGGTGGTCAAAAGGGGGTGTGAGTGTAACGGATGTGATATGGCTAGCTAGTTAGCGGTGGTGCGCGCTACTAGCATTTCAATCGGTGACGTCACTTGCTCGTGTGCAGAGCGTCCCTGGGTTCGCGCCCAGGTCGGGGCGAGGGGACGGACGTAAAGTTTATCCTGTTACAGACGGTTCTGACTTAGAATATGCGGACAACTACAAATAGATAGGTGTCTGGTTAGACCGTAAACTCTCATTCCAGACTCACATTAAGCATCTCCAATACAAAATCAAATCTACAATCGGCTTCCTATTTCACAACAAAGCCTCATTCACTCATGCTGCCAAACATACCCTCATAAAACTGACTATCCTACCGATCCTTGACTTTGGCGATGTCATTTACAAAATAGCCTCCAACACTCTACTCAGCAAACTGGATGTAGTCTGTCACCGTGCCATCCTTTTTGTCACCAAAGCCCCATACACTACCCACCACTGCGACCTGAATGCTCTCGTTGGCTGGCCCTCGCTACATATTTGTCGCCAGACCCACTGGCTCCAAGTCATCTATAAGTCTTCGCTAGGTAAAGTCCCACCTTATCTCAGCTCACTGGTTACCATAGCAATCATAGCATGCGCTCCAGCAGGTATATTTCACTGGTTACCCCCAAAGCCAACACTTCCTTCGGCTGCTTTTCCTTCCAGTTCTCTGCTGCCAATGCACGGAATTGGAAAAAAATAAATCACTGAAGATGGAGACCTATATCTCCCTCGCGAACTTTAAGCGTCAGCTGTTAGAGCATCTTACTGATCAATGTACCTGTACACAGCCAATCTGTAAATACAACGACCCAACTACCTCATCCCAATATCTTTTTGCTACCCAGTATCTACTTGCACATCTATCACTCCAGTGTTGACGCTAAATTGTAATTATTTCACCACTATGGCTTATATATTGCCTTACCTCCCTAATCTTACTGCATTTGCACACACTGTATATAGATGTTCTAATGTGTTATTGACTGTACGTTTATCCCATGTGTAACTCCGTTGTTTTTGTCGCACTGCTTTGCTGTATCTTGGCCAGGTCGCAGTTGTAAATGAGAACTTGTTCTCAACTGGACTATCTGGTTAAATAAAGGTGAAATAAAAAAATAAATATAAATGTTTATTTTCTCAAGGTTAAAATGATTTGCCTAAAATGCTTTTGTAAAAGATTTAAAGTAAAATCCTTAAAATAAAATAAGTGTTTGATACTGCATTCAAATGAAATTGCACTTGAGCAGTAGCTTCGAGAGGTCATGACTGCATTGAAGTCAGTAGAAATGTCTTTAACTCAAAGTCCACAAATTCTATGGTGCTTTACAGGACTTCTCATTGTAGCACTTTATTTTATGGTAAAGAAATGACCAAGTAGATAATTAAATGGTAATTACACTGTAATAACCCATTTGTTACACTACTTGTTTGTACCAGAATAATAATTGGAAGTATCAAAGGGTCGAACAAATAAACATCATAGTAATGATAATTTATTTAGGTAGAAAATTGTCAGTGAAGACACACAGAAACTGAGTTCATTAGAGAAAATTCACAAGTGTTGCATGAGAATCAACACAGGGAGAATCGACCACAGTACATCTTGCCCAGCATTTACTACTGAATGACCAATAACAGTCCAGTACACTGCTCAGTGAGATGGCCAGAATGTCAGTATTAGAGAATGAGCGTTATAGTAATAACCAGTGTGATGGAGAGAATTGATGAAACGTAGGAGTGTATATGGTAGGGACCGGTTTCACTGTGTGGGGTAGACAGGTGGGGTGAAGGTGTTAATGCTGGTTAGGCAGTGTAGGAGAGCCGGTATCTGTGGGATTCCGTTAAAAGGGGGGTGGGTGTTGGTGTGTAGAGGCCACGGCACAGGAGGAACTGAATTAGTGTCCTTGTGTAGAGGCCTCGGCACAGGAGGAACTGAATTAGTGTCAGTGTGTAGAGGCCTCGGCACAGGAGGAACTGAATTAGTGTCAGTGTGTAGAGGCCTCGGCACAGGAGGAACTGAATTAGTGTCAGTGTGTAGAGGCCTCGGCACAGGAGGAACTGAATTAGTATCAGTGTGTAGAGGCCTCGGCACAGGAGGAACTGAATTAGTGTCAGTGTGTAGAGGCCTCGGCACAGGAGGAACTGAATTAGTGTCAGTGTGTAGAGGCCTCGGCACAGGAGGAACTGAATTAGTGTCAGTGTGTAGAGGCCTCGGCACAGGAGGAACTGAATTAGTGTCAGTGTGTAGAGGCCTCGGCACAGGAGGAACTGAATTAGTGTCAGTGTGTAGAGGCCTCGGCACAGGAGGAACTGAATTAGTGTCAGTGTGTAGAGGCCTCGGCACAGGAGGAAATCTAGTTAGTGTCAGTGTGTAGAGGCCTCGGCACAGGAGGAACTGAATTAGTGTCAGTGTGTAGAGGCCTCGGCACAGGAGGAACTGAATTAGTGTTGGTGTGTAGAGGCCTCGGCACAGGAGGAACTGAATTAGTGTCCTTGTGGGCTAGTGTGAAAATGTAATTCATATCGGCTGTGACAAACTATTGGGGTTGAGTGTTTGTTTGGGTGAGACTCGGTGCACAGGGAGCTGGTTGTTCAGAATGTTGTAGATAGAAAAGTAATGTAAGAACAGGCATGCCTATTCTGAATGACAGTCTGTTCTGCACAGTACATTTCCAACTGAACATCCTGTAAGAGGTTCGGCACACATTACAGTTCCTGCAAATGGAGGACAACTTACGTAAATGTCGTATTTGTCAAAATGGGCGGTTTCATTTTTGCCTGCTACGCAGATTTTCACTGCTCAAAGTTTGAAATTAAACATCCTATTCCAAAGGCACTCATGTAGATAATGAGGCTGTATCACACCAAACTCACTTGGTTAAAATGAAACCAGAAACATAGTTCCTCTTTCGGCACAAAGTTGTTTCTCTTCACAAAATTATCATCAACTTATAAATTCCAACAACTTTTTTTTTAACAAGCACCAGTTCTGGTATAAATCCTTGAAAACAAAAGTGATGAATGTACAAACACCCGTTTATAAACTTTCAAAACGCAACATTTTCTAAAATCTCCATGGAAAAATGTGTAGCTACAATTGTAAGAAATTAACTTTAAAATTTAAAAAAAAGTGACACCAAGAAAAGGGCTCTAAAATGCTGACCCACGGCCACATTCAGCCACGTTGACAGGCTGAACAGAATCGGAATTAACATACAATTTAAAAACATTGTCCTCAGTCACCCTCTACAAGTTTGATTGACATACACTGGTGTACAATACATTAGGAACACTTTCCTAATATTGCGTTGAAACCCATTTTACCCTCAGACCAGCCTCAATTTGTTGGGGCATGGAGTCTATAAGGTGTTGAAAGTGTACCACAGGGATGTTTTTGACACTCAAACCGATGTGCCTGGCACCTACTACCATAGCCCGTTCAAAAGGCACTTAAATCTTTTTGTGTCTTGCCCATTCACCCTCGGAGTGGCAAACAAATAATCCATCTCTCAATTATTGCAAGGCTTAAATATCTTTAACCTGTGTCCTCCCCTTCATCGACACTGATTGAAGTGGATTTAACAGGTGACATCAATAAGGGATCATAGCCGTCACTTGGATTCACCTGGTCAGTGTCATGGAAAGAGGTGTTCCTAATGATTTGTTCATTGTGTGTGACACGGTTTTCTGCCCTGCCCTGTAAAAAAAAAAAAAATATCAAAGAGAAACTAAATGATACTCCATTTTGTTCTGAGGTGAAAAGAGTTTAAGATTAGGTCACTCATTCCATCTACTTCCCACCTCCCGGAGTGACCCAAACACTAAGAAATGCATTTCTATTAGGACTGCTAATCAATGCGTCAGGCATCGCAATCCGGGCCTCACATAGAGACCCATCCTATTTGTGCCACTACACCATAGAGGTGAGATAGGACAGCTAGACAATATTAAAAAGGTAATAACTTGTTAAAACCAAGTAGTAACCTATCACACAGCTCACAATGAGGTGCAGCCCCACGTGGTACACAGTGGACAGGAAGGCCACAGTCTGCTACTGGTGTGGGAGGGGGGCACAGCGGTGGGGGTCCGATTGGGGACAAGGGAATAGGTCATTCAGAGTCTACCTCATTGACTTGAACTCATTCCCCATGTTTGGTCCTTGTCAGTCTCCCAGCATATCTAGGGGGGGGGGGGGGGCTGGAGCACTGTACAGCAGTGCAGCAGGAAGTCAAAGTTGGCTGAGGTGTTCATGGCATAACACAGGCTTACTAGGATGATGATGCAGGAGGCCTGGGTGTTTTAGGCAAGGGACATGGCCAACAGGAAGACCAAGCGACAGCACATGCAGGGCGGGCCAGGCTGTGTTTCACTCAACGTGGAACTGGCTGCTGAGGGGTCAACTCCCTGGAACAGTCTGGTGACAGAGGGGAAATGGTCAGGTAAAAAAAGGACCATTGTATGGGTCAGATACATCTAATATAAACATTTTAAAAACACTGATAACTGATTCCTGTTAAAACCTGTCAAAGACCAAGTTTACAAATCTGATTGAATTCCTCTGACTACAACACAATGTCTATTTCAGGGTAGATTTGTTTTAAATACATGTTAATTACAGGAAACCTCATAGGGGGAGATCAGTGTTAGTCAGGTCAATCGAGCAGACACTATGCTCATTAATGACTAACTAATTAGTAAATTAAGAACAGGTTGTAAATGACTAACCTGTCACCTATTCTCAAAGTTGAAGAGCTCACCTTGCAGGGAACAAAAATGACAGTGTGAAAGACTGAACACGCTGTGCTGGTGAGACAAACAGATGTGAAGGACTATAAAAACTGCCTAAAAATACTAATGAAACACATGCTCTAGATGCAAAAAGCAGTTAGTCACAACACATACAGGAGAAGTCTCTACAACAGTCAGTCGGGGGAGCCTCTATTGGGTGCACACGCTTGAATTTTTTTTTATGGGTCTAATTGTAAAGACATGTCATTTAACTGTAAAAATGTATTACATTTTAATGTGGCAAGAACACAAATAGTAATGATGGTCATCTGATTAGCTAGCATCAATCATCATGTCACCAGAATAAAACCCTTGATATTTATTGGAAATGGGTAACAAGCCTTTCCAATAAAGCATCACCACACTGTGAAGTTCATCATAACTCATTTAATCTATAGCCTAATAAACTGCATGCTTTACCGAGTGGGAAGACCACACCATATCATCGCGTAACTCCACGTTTACTTCAATTTGATGGTTATTATATAAATATTTGATCATAAATTCTCATAATTAATTTTACCGACAAGATCCACCTTGTCGAGAGTGTTTTGTTTTGTCAAATTGGAAAGTTTGCCAACAAATGAGGTGTTTCCATCAGGCCTGTTGTGACATTTATCTGGCATGTACATTACGCACATGAAGAGGTTGGATGGAAACCTGGTTATTGTAAAAAAAAAAAAAAAAGATTTAAAAAGAAGAATTCACTTAAATCAGCTACCTGCAGCTGTGCACATTCATCTACTCAAAAATAATTCCAGCATCCATTTGATGAATGGAAATCTGTTTCAAACACCATAATGACATTCATCGATTGCTATTAGTCCTACTACTAGTGGATGCCAAGTTTCCCACAAAAATGTGAATTTATTTTTAAAATACATAAAATGTTTCATAAATTTCCTTCAATACACAAGTGGCTGAATCTCAGCGCGAGCAAACCAACATATCAGTCTGTGTAGCCCATACATCCAGTGCTGTCTCGCCCAAAATACTATGACAGGCGCCATTTCGCTCGCAAGGATGCTTTCTCCAGTGAGATTGATGCGTTATGCTCTTGTCTTGGTCTAATTATAAATATTTAGAGACCCCCCCTCGCTCTCCAGTTTGCCTATGCAGGGGAATAGATCATTTCTGTAGCTCCCCCGTAATTCGCACTCCTTGTATCTAGCATGGTCAGGTCTGTCAGGAAGGTGCCCAGGTAAGGTATTGTCCCCTGCAGTGCACCCTGGGAAAAGTAAAAGCATAGGATAAACCATACCGATACATCTGCAGCCACTGCCAAGCTTCTCACTTTGACTTCCCTCCTTAAAACGTAAACAAACAGGGCCTTGAAAACAAACTGCCAGTGGCTTGTAGCTTGCTCCATCTCTCACCATTTCATTTTTCCTCTGGAATCATTTGTGAGTGTGTTTCTGGTGCTCCTTAGCACAGCCTACCTGATTGTCAAACTTAGAGGTGCCCTCCTGTAGGGGAAAAAGTAGATCGCAGTAGTGATTTGATATTTACACAATCAATTTAATCATAAATCAACCACTACACCAATAGCCAAACCTTCTCATATAATTGTATTAATTAACAGAGCAGTCTCTCACCCCCCATCAGCAGCTCTCGGCTCGTCAGGTAGTTGTTGTGATGCGAGAAGACGTCTGATAGCTCCTCAAACGTAGACATGCTGTCTCTGGGAGAATTACATAGAGAAAAGACTAGAACTAATTGGGAATGCATAGGAACTCCTCCACATGAGTTGTGACTAATCAGTTCATATGCATTCAGGCTGTGAAAGAGACTCACTTGGGCACCCAGGACCAGGCCCTCTTCAGTCTGTAAAGTGGGTTGGACTGCAGTGCAGACACAATGGCACGGAGCGAGGAGAAGTTCTTAAGCACGCGACACTCCTGAGCGATGTCTATCCAGCGCTTGATGACCCGTGCCCTGAGGAGCGGGCGGATCTGTTGTCGGTGCAGTATGGTGCTGACCACACACGCTGCCACAGCGTTGAACTGGGTGATGGTGGCACGGATGGTGGGAGCACTGTGCTTGTTCTGTTTCTTATCCCTCTGGGACCAGATGGAGCCCAGGCAGTGGTGAGGAATCACCTTATTGAACAACAACTGGAAACAGAAACTAATTAAGCCGTGTTCACATTGGCTTAATTTCGTAGGTGGTTTGAAGTCCGGTAGAAATCTGATTCCTTGTCCATGTGACTTGTCTGAACGGTCAAATCTTATATATTTGCCCTCATGTTGTTTTTAGACTTATTTGGCATGTATTGTTGCTTGCTAGCTACTCTAACAGTTTGACAAGAACATGTGGTAGCTAACTAGCCTGTTAATTGTTTACAAACAAATGAATGTGCTAGAATGCTAAACAGCTACCTAGCTAGCTAGTGGATTGCTGTGGCTAGCCAAAAAGGATTTGTTTTGAAAGTTGAATCAACTTATCCTGAGCTTTTAAAAGTGTTCTTACACTATCATTTTGAACATTCAAAGCAACTGGGAAGATTCCATGTCAGGCATTGTTGTCACCTTAGCTTTCTACATAACCTCTGAGTAATAGGATGCATGAGCACCACCACCAATCAGCCTACACCACTGCGCACACACATCATTTCTATGACAACTAGCGTAGCCATGTCAGGAAATGGCTGCTGTCTGAAAACAAACAAATCCGATTTGGGCACTTGTAACTTACTGTTTGGACAGTACATAGTCCAAAACAGATAAAAAAAAAATTAAAAAAAATGATTTTAGCATTAACAGTGTGAATAAGGCTTTAGACTATTAGGTTGGTTCATACAGGCAGCCCAACTCTGATCTTTCGTCCACTAATTGGTCGTTTGACAAATCACATTAGATTTTCACATCAGATCTTTTCAGTGCTGATCTGATTGGTCAAAAGACCAAACAGTGAAAATAAGAGAATTGGGCTTCCTGTCTAGACACAGGCATAGTCTTAAAACACTTAAACGTATATTTATCGTGCATTGTTCAAATCCCACCTGGGAATCCATACGCCCACCCAGACCCCCTCCCTCAGCCTTTCTCTTACCACATCCATATAGGTCAGTTGCTCTGCCACCAAATCTGTATCAAATGACATGAAGTCTTCCTGGACCTCAATCTCCACTTCCTCATCCTCACACAGGCCGAAGGAGCGTATGCTGTCAAAACCGCTGGAGAAACCTACCAGGAGTAATGATCAGATTAACGATGGAAGGCCAAACATGGAGATCAAATCAAAGTTTATTTGTCACGTGCGCCAAATACAACAGGTGTAAACCTTACAGTGAAATGCTTACTTACAGGCTCTAACTAATGGTGCCAGAAAAAGGTGTGTGAGTGTGTGTGTGTGTGTGTAGGTAAGTAAAGAAATAAAAACAACACTAGAAAGACATTTGAAAAAAGCAGTAGCAAGGTTTATTACAGACACCTGTTAGTCAGGCTTATTGAGGTAGTATGTACATGTAAGTATTGTTAAAGTGACTGTGCATATATGATGAACAGAGAGTAGCAGAAGCGTAAAAAGAGGGGTTGGCGGGACACAATGCAAATAGCCCGGTTAGCCACTGTGCGGGAGCACTGGTTGGTCGGGGCAATTTAGGTAGTATGTACATGAATGTATAGTTAAAGTGACTAAGCATAAGATAAACAGAGATTAGCAGCAGCGTAAAAGAAGGTTTGGGGGGGTGGCACACAATGCAAATAGTCCGTGGAACCATTTGGTTAGGAGTCTTTTGGCTTGGGGGTAAAAACTGTTGAGAAGCCTTTTCATCCTAGACTTGGCACTCCGGTACCGCTTGCCATGCAGTAGTAGAGAGAACAGTTTATGACTGGGGTGGCTGGGGTCTTTGACAATTTTTAGGACCTTCCTCTGACACCGCCTGGTGTAGAGGTCCTGGATGGCAGGCAGCTTTGCCCCAGTGATGTACTGGGCCGTACGCACTACCCTCTGTAGTGCCTTGCGGTCGGAGGCCAAGCAATTGCCGTACCTGGCAGTGATGCAACCGGTCAGGATGCTCTCGATGTTGCAGCTGTAGAACCTTTTGAGGATCTCAGGACCCATGCCAAATATTATTAGTTTCCTGAGGGGGAAAAGACTTTGTCGTGCCCTCTTCACGACTGTCTTGGTGTGTTTGGACCAAACTAGTTTGTTGTCGATGTGGACACCAAGAAATTTGAAGCTCTCAACCTGCTCCACTACAGCCCCGTTGATGAGAATGGGGACGTGCTCGGTGCTCCTTTTCCTCTAGTCCTCAATCATCTCCTTAGTCTTGGTTACATTGAGGGATAGGTTGTTATTCTGGCAGAACCCGGCCAGGTCTCTGACCTCCTCCCTATAGGCTGTCTCGTCGTTGTCAGTGATCAGGCCACTGTTGTGTCGCCAGCAAACTTAATGGTGTTGGAGTCGTGCCTGGCCATGCAGTCATGGGTGAACAGGGAGTACAGGAGGGGACTGAGACATGCATCCCTGGGGAGCTCCAGTGTTGAGGATCAGCGTGGAAGATGTGTTGCTACCTACCCTCACCACCTGGGGGCGGCCTGTCAGGAAGTCCAGGATCCAGTTGCAGAGGGAGGCGTTTAGTCCCAGGATACTTAGCTTGGTGATGAGCTTTGGAGGGTACCATGGTGTTGAACGCTGAGCTGTAGTCAATGAACAGCATTCTCACATAGGTGTTCCTTTTGTCCAGGTGGGAAAGGGCAGTGTCGAGTGCAATAAAGATTGCGTCATCTGTGGATCTGTTTGGGCGGTATGCAAATTGGAGTGGGTCTAGGGTTTCTGGGATAATGGTGTTGATGTGAGCCATTACCAGCATTTCAAAGCACTTCATGGCTACGGACGTGAGTGCTACGGGTCTGTAGTCATTTAGACAGGTTGCCTTTGTGTTCTTGGGCACAGGGACTATGGTGGTCTGCTTGAAGCATGTTGGTATTACAGACTTAATCAGGGACATGTTGAAAATGTCAGTGAAGACACCTACCAGTTGGTCAGAACATGCCCGGAGCACATGTCCTGGTAATCCGTCTGGCCCCGCAGCCTTGTGTATGTAGACCTATTTAAAAGGTCTTACTCACGTCGGCTACGGAGAACGTGATCACATGGTCGTCCGGAACAGCTGATGCTCTCATGCATGCCTCAGTGTTGCTTGCCTCGAAGCGAGCATAGAAGTGGTTTAGCTCATCTGGTAGGCTCGTGTCACTGGGCAGCTCGCGGCTGTGCTTCCCTTTGTAGTCTAATAGTTTGCAAGCCCTGCTACATCCGACGAGCGTCGGAGCCGGGGTAGCATGATTCAATCTTAGCCCTGTATTTGCCTGTTTGATGGTTCATCGCAGGGCATAGTGGGATTTCTTGTAAGCTTCCGGGTTAGAGTCCCGCACCTTGAAAGCGGCAGCTCTACCCTAGCTCAGTGTGAATGTTGCCTGTAATCCATGGCTTCTGGTTGGGGTATGTACGTACAGTCACTGTGGGGACGACGTCCTCAATGCACTTATTGATAAAGCCAGTGACTGATGTGGGGTATTCTTCAATGTCATAGGAAGAATGTTCCAGTCTGTGATAGCAAAGCAGTCCTGTAGTTTAGCATCTGCTTCATCTGACCATTTTTTTTAAAGATAGAGTCACTGGTGTTTCGCTTCCTGCCTTCATTTTTGCTTGTAAGCAGGAATCAGGAGGATAGTGTTGTGGTCGGATTTACCAAATGGAGGGCGAGGGAGAGCTTTGTAGGCGTGTGTGTGTGTGGAGTACATGTGATCTAGAATTGTTTTCCTCTGGTTGCACATTTAACATGTTGATAAAGATTTGGTAGAACCGATTTAAGTTCCCCTGCATTAAAGTCTCTGGCCACTTGGAGCGCTGCCTCTGGGTGAGTGGTTTCTT
The DNA here is from genome assembly GCF_023373465.1 of Oncorhynchus keta. NCBI lineage: Eukaryota > Metazoa > Chordata > Actinopteri > Salmoniformes > Salmonidae > Oncorhynchus > Oncorhynchus keta. Next base: position 28,041,186 of record NC_068446.1, on the reverse strand, counting down.
GTTTGCTTATTTCCTTATACAGTTGACTGAGTACGGTCTTAGTGCCAGCATCTGTCTGTGGTGGTAAATAAACAGCCACAAAAAGTATAGCTGAGAACTCTAGGCAAGTAGTGTGGCCTGCAGTTTATCACAATATACTCAACTTCAGGTGAGCAAAATCTATTGACTTCCTTAGATTTCGTGCACCAGCTGTTTACAAATAAGCACAAACCGCCCCCCTCGTCTTAGGGAGTGTGCTGTTCTATCCTGCCGGTGCAGCGTGTAGCCCACTAGCTGAATATCCATGTCGTCATTCAGCCACGATTCCGTGAAGCATAGGATATTACAGTTTCTTATGTCCCGTTGGTAGGATATTTGTGATCTTACTTCGTCCAGTTTATTGTCCAATGATTGCATGTTGGCGAGTAATATTGACGGTAACGGCAGCTTTCCTAGCTGTCTTCTGAGGCATCTGGCTCTTCGTCCTCTGCGTCGCTTCCTCTTGCGAATAATTGGGATGTCTGCCCTGTGGGTTGTTTGGAGAATATCGTGCGAGTCCTGCTTGTTGTTGTTGAAGAAATCTTAGTCTAATCCGAGGTGAGTGATCGCTGTCCTGATATCCAGAAGCTCTTTTCTGCCATAAGATACGGTTGCAGAAACATTGTGTACAAAATAATTTACAAATATCGCGATAAACCCCCACATAATACCACAATTGGTTAGGAGACCGTAAAACGGTGGCAATCTCCTCCGGCACCATCTAATAAAGTATTTTTAGAGCGAAAGAGAGATAAAAACTAAATAATTAAGAGGATAGAGTACTAATTAACTAGATATCTTACTGTTCACCCACCCTCTGAGTCTACATCCAGACTGGCCTCAGCCTTCAGCTGCTCCAGTAGACTCTGGGCTTTACGCATGGGCTCCGATCCAGGCAGGGCCCTCTGTAGGTAGGCCATCACCCTGTGGAGGCAGGGGTAGGATGGAGGCTCCTGGAAGTCCTCTCGATACTGGCCCATCCAGGCTCTCAAGATGGAGGCAAGGGCACTAAGGGGGATGAGGGGCAGCAAGAGTCAGGGAGGGCTGCTGGGAGTAAGCTGCTGCTGACAGAGGGCAAAGCAGACTTGAAAGCTACACAGTAACAACTCAACTTCACTTGAATCAATATGGAAATCAAGGGAAGACAGACCAAGTAAAGCAGTAGACGTTGAGAAATCTTACATTCGAACAGCTCCTTTGGTTTCAGAGGGTCTACATTGCTCAGTCTGTCCTTCACTATCCTCTGGAATTCCATACCTGAGAGAAGACAACAAATTCAGCACCACTATCTACCATCGGTCTAAATGCAGTGAGACCAGTATGTCTCCTCAGCCTCTTCATATAGAGCAGTAGTGTTCTTCAACCATGGTTCTGGAGAGCCACAGTCTATACACACTTTGTCTCAGCTCAACACTTACACATACGTGACTTCATCAAAATCATGTTGATTATTGAACCAGGTGTTATAGCACTATGACTGGGACAAAAGCCTGCACTCACTAGGTCCCACCAGGACCAGCTGTTGTCAGCTCCTGCTATACACTCTAGCCACCATGGGCCCCCAGCCCAGAACCAGACTTACTTGTCTAGCAGCAACTGCAGCACGGTGTGCGTGCTGGCGAAGGTGCGGTATGTGGACAGGAAGATGCTGGTGTAGGTGAGGTCATTGCCCCGGAACCCCGTCAGCAGGGTCTCTACCAGCCGCTCCAGAGTTCCAGCACGGATCTTCCAGGTTTCTAGCTGACTCACCGTGTGGCCAGGTTGCAGCCGGTCCCCCGCTGCCTGTGACGAGACAAGATGGAAAGAACCAGGGATATTAGAACGATGAGAACGGTGAAAGAGGTTGAGATAAAGGCACCCTATATTTACAGATGTGTCAGAGTATTGTCTCTGCTGGGAAAAAGGGAGAGGGAGAGAGAGAAAAGGGAGAGAGATAAAAGGGAGAGAGAGAGAGAGAGAAAAGGGAGAGGGTGAGAGAGAAAAGGGAGAAGAGAGAAACCTTTGTGCTGCTAGCACGCTACAATAGGGAACTACAACAGGTAACCTTGCTGAGGCGTAGGCTGGCACGCTGCTGGGCGTAGGGGAGTGTGGAGGCATAGCGACTCCTCAGCTGGACAGGCCACCCCGCCGTGCCTCGCACACGCAGCAGGAAGTCAAAGTTTGCAGAGGTGTTCATGGCGTAAAACATATTAGCATTGTCAGGAATCACCAGTTCTGGAAAACGAAGGATTTTTTATGACAATATTACCACGTCGGTAATTACAAATGAGAGTATGAAAGACTGAGTGTGTGATATTTGAGTGACAGGGAGAATATTTGTACCTCTTTCGTCAGAGATGACCTGCACCAGCTCGTATCCCTCCCCAGGCTCACTCTCCAGGTTGTGTTTGGCCACGGCTCTAGAGATCACTGCTGGAGTCTTATCCTGACTCGTCAACTGGGGAGGGAACAACACCATGTACCAATCAAAAACCACTAAAAGGGTTCCATACATTTATTCAAAATGTCTTGGCCATCTGAATCAAAGTACTAATCTCCTGCTGAGACGTACCATGATGCTCTTGTAGAGGTTGCCGTTGCCCTGCTGCAGGCTGACTCTGATGATGCAGGCGTCCTGAGCCTGGGTGTTGTAGGCAGGGGGCAGGGGAGAGGAGGGGGACATGGGCGTTAGGGAGAGCAACCGTCTTGTGTGCGACTGCCTGGTGACAGAGGGAAAATGTTCAGGTTTTTAAAAAAAGGACCATCTATATGGGTCAGATAAATCTAATATAAAACACACTGATATAACTGATTCCTGTTAATACATATTGGGCTCTATTTGAACTAATCTAAAGCAATGGTAAATATTAGTGCTGGCGGTAGAGTTATAGGTTCAGGGTGTCTATGAAATATTTTTGCTATTTTCCTAACCTGAATAATGACACAAAAGGACTGGGTTTTGATAAATAAACAAGTTAAGGGTGTGTCAAAGATTGGCTCACTGGCCTATCAATGTGCTCCATGGTTAAATATGTGCTTCAAGTTGTGTATTTCCAGTCTCCTATGTATTGAGTTGTTAGTCCATTAAATAGTTCACCCCATATTTGCTAAATATGTTGAACATGTTTGCTGTCCACATTGTTCTAATTGCATTGCTAAACATAGGCTATAGCATTCACACTGATATAGGGGCTAGGCCTACTGTAAATTGTAGTCTGGACATGGCTGTTAGTCAGCCTGCCAGCTTAGTGGAGTCTGCCACTAGCACAGTCAGTGTAGTCAGCTCAGCTATTCCCATTGAGACCGTGTCTGTGCCTCGACCTAGGTTGGGTAAAACTAAACATGGCGGTGTTCGCCTTAGCAATCTAACTAGAATAAAGACCTTGTCCATTCCTGCCATTATTGAAAGAGATTGTGATACCTCATCTCAAAATAGGGCTACTTAATGTTAGATCCATCACTTCAAAGGCAGTTATAGTCAATGAACTAATCACTGATCATAATTGATGTGATTGGCCTGACTGAAACATGGCTTAAGCCTGATGAATTTACTGTGTTAAATGAGGCGACACCTCCTGGTTACACTAGTGACCATATCCCCCGTGCATCCCGCAAAGGCGGAGGTGTTGCTAACATTTACGATAGCAAATTTCAATTTACCAAAAAAAAAGAAAGATGTTTTCGTCTTTTAAGCTTCTAGTCATGAAATCTTTGCAGCCTACTCAATCACTTTTTATAGCTACTGTTTACAGGCCTCCTGGGCCATATACAGCGTTCCTCATTGAGTTCCCTGAATTCCTATCGGACCTTGTAGTCATAGCAGATAATCTAATTTTTGGTGACTTTAATATTCACATGGAAAAGTCCACAGACCCACTCCAAAAGGCTTTCGGCGCCATCATCGACTCAGTGGGTTTTGTCCAACACGTCTCTGGACCTTCTCACTTCCACAGTCATACTCTGGATCTAGTTTTGTCCCATGGAATAAATGTTGTGGATCTTAATGTTTTTCCTCATAATACTGGAATATCGGACCACCATTGTATTATGTTTGCAATTGCAACAAATAATCTGCTCAGACCCCAACCAAGGAGCATCAAAAGTCATGCTATAAATTCTCAGACAACAAAGATTCCTTGATGCCCTTCCAGACTCCCTCTGCCTACCCAAGGACGTCAGAGGACAAAAATCAGTTAACCACCTGAGGAACTCAATTTAACCTTGCGCAATACCCTAGATGCAGTTGCACCCCTAAAAACATTTATCATAAGAAACTAGCTCCCTGGTATACAGAAAATACCCGAGCTCTGAAGGAAGCTTCCAGAAAATTTGAACTGACATGGCGCCACACCAAACTGGATGTCTTCCCGACTAGCTTGGAAAGACCGTACAGTATGGAAGAGCCCTCACTGCTGCTCGATCATTCTATTTTACCAACTTAATTGAGGGAAATAAGAACAATCCAAAATGTATTTTTGATACTGTCACAAAGCTAACTAAAAAACAACATTCCCCAAGTGAGGATGGCTTTCACTTCAGCAGTAATAAATTCATGAACTTCTTTGAGGAAAAGATCATGATTATTAGAAAGCAAATTACGGATTCCTCTTTAAATCTGCGTATTCCTCCAAAGCTCAGTTGTCCTGAGTCTGCACAACTCTGCCAGGACCTAGGATCAAGAGAGACACGCAAGTGTTTTAGTACTATATCTCTTGACACAATGATGAAAATATTCATGGCCTCTAAACATTCAAGCTGCATACTGGACCCTATTCCAACTAAACTACTGAAAGAGCTGCTTCCTGTGCTTGGCCCTCCTATGTTGAACATAATAAACGGCTCTCTATCCACCGGATGTTTACCAAACTCACTAAAAGTGGCAGTAATAAAGCCTCTTGAAAAAGCCAAACCTTGACCCAGAAAATATACCGCAATGCTCTACTTTCCAGCTACCCGGATAAAGCACTAAATAAACTTCAGTTAGTGCTAAATACGGCTGCTAGAATCCTGACTAGGACCAAAAAATATGTTCATATTACTCCAGTGCTAGCCTCCCTACACTGGCTTCCTGTTAAGGCAATGGCTGATTTCAAGGTTTTACTGCTAACCTACAAAGCATTACATGGGCTTGCTCCTACCTATCTTTCTGATTTAGGTAGGTAGGTCCTGCCGTACATACCTACACGTACGCTACGGTCACAAGACGCAGGCCTCCTAGAATTTCTAAGCAAACAGCTGGAGGCAGGGCTTTCTCCTATAGAGCTCCATTTTTATGGAATGGTCTGCCTACCCATATGAGAGACGCAGACTCAGTCTCAATCTTTAAGTCTTTACTGAAGAATCATCTCTTCAGTGGGTCAAATGATTGAGTGTAGTCTGGCCCAGGAGTGTGAAGGTGAACGGAAAGGCTCTGGAGCAACGAACTGCCCTTGCTGTCTCTGCCTGGCCGGTTCCCCTCTTTCCACTGGGATTCTCTGCCTCTAACCCTATTACAGGGGCTGAGTCACTGGCTTACTGGTGCTCTTCCATGCCGTCCCTAGGAGGGGTGCGTCACTTGAGTGGGTTGAGCACCCCCCCTTGGGTTGTGCCGTGGTGGAGATCTTTGTGGGCTATACTCGGCCTTGTCTCGGGATGGTAAGTTGGGGGTTGAAGATATCCCTCTAGTGGTGTGGGGGCTGTGCTTTGGTAAAGTGGGTGGGGTTATATCCTTCCTGTTTGTCCCTCTCCGGGGGTATCATCGGATGGGGCCACAGTGTCTCCTGACCCCTCCTGTCTCAGCCTCCAGTATTTATGCTGCTGTAGTTTGTGTCGGGGGGCTAGGGTCAGTCTGTTATATCTGGAATATTTCTCCTGTCTTATCCGGTGTCGTGTGAATTTAAGGATGCTCTCTCTAATTCTCTCTTTCTTTCTCGCTCTCTGAGGACCTGAGTCCCAAGACCATGCCTCGGGACTACCTGGCATGATGAATCCTTGCTGTCCCCAGTCCACCTGGACGTGCTGCTGCTCCAGTTTAAACTGTTCTGCCTGCGGCTATGGAACCCTGCCCTGTCCCAGACCTGCTGTTTTCAACTCTCTAGAGACAGCAGGAGCGGTAGAGATGTTCTCAATGATCGGCTATGAAAAGCCAGCTGACATTTACTCCCGAGGTGCTGACTTGTTGCACCCTCGACAACTACTGTGAATATTATTATTTGACCATGCTGGTCATTTATTAACATTTGAACATCTTGGCCATGTTCTGTTATAATCTCCACCGGGCAGAGCCAGAAGAGGACTGGTTCCTCTCTAGGTTTCGGCCTTTCTAAAGAGTTTTTCCTAGCCACCGTGCTTCTACACCTGCATTGCTTGCTGTTTGGGGTTTTAGGCTTGGTTTCTGTACAGCACTTTGATATATCAGCTGATGTAAGAAGGGCTTTATAAATCAGTTTGATTTGATTAACTTTTCCAATGCTAGTTAAAGGATGTAGTTTCCCATTGAATTAACTACAAAAAAGGTAAGATGTTTTTTAAATTCTAGTGCTGCTCTGCAAACAAAGTTGTTAGCTAGCTAGCTCTGGTCCAACTTTAAACAAACTCTGAAGTTCAAAGACGTCTCAAAGTTATAATTCTGTGGGACGAAGATAATGAATGTCATAAAAAGATGCCCAGCGGCAAGCTTCCTCCATCCGCTCTTGCATCTCACACTGTGACTGGCAGCACTATGATTAAACCATGCCGTTACGGCAAAATACAATTTGCTCTTAACAACTTCCCTATATAGCTTAGGAAAATCAGCCATAGCAAGCTGCTCTATCCACACTGATTGGTGAAGTAATTTAATGTCAAACTAAATGTTTAAAAAAATATTTACTTTGAGGTTAAAAAAGGAACAGAAAAGAACATTAGTCATTTTTTAAAAATTGTTCTGTTTAGAAAGAAAATATTGTTTTCCAATTTTGGTTCCAACCATACACAAACAGACCCCATTTCAAAGGAAACAAGCACTCAGTAAGATCAGGTGTGGCCAATTAGGGGGCGCAGCCAATATGAAGACACTTAAGAGTTTTGTTGATGCTGAGAACGGAATGTGTTTATTTTACCTCCTTTTTTCTCCCCAAATTTGTGATATCCAATTGCAATCTTGTCTCATCGCTGCAACTCCCCTGTACTGAGAATGTTCCAAAGCAAGCAACAATCATGGTGTATGTGCCCTCCAGGACACCTACACCACCCGATGTCACAGGAAGGCCATAAAGATCATCAAGGACATCCACCCGAGCCACTGCCTGTTCACCCCGCTATCATCCAGAAGGCGAGGTCAGTACAGGTGCATCAAAGCTGGGACTGAGAGACTGAAAAACAGCTTCTATCTCAAGGCCATCAGACTGTTAAACAGCCACCACTAACATTGAGTGGCTGCTGCCAACACACTGACTCAACTCCAGCCACTTTAATAATGGGAATTGATGGAAATTGATGTAAAATATATCACTAGCCACTTTAAACAATGCTTCTTAATATAATGTTTACATACATTACTCATCTCATATGTATATACTGTACTCTATCATCTACTGCATCTTTATGTAATACATGTATCACTAGCCACTTTAAACTATACCACTTTGTTTACATACCCTACATTACTCATCTCATATGTATATACTGTACTCGATACCATCTACTGCATCTTGCCTATGCCGTTCTGTACCATCACTCATTCATATATCTTTATGTACATATTCTTTATCCCTTTACACTTGTGTGCATAAGGTAGTAGTTTTGGAATTGTCTCATCATTAGGTTGTTAGGTGAGATTACTCATTGGTTATTACTGCATTGTCGGAACTAGAAGCACAAGCATTTCGCTACACTTGCATTAACATCTGCTAACCAGGTGTATGTGACAAATAAATTTGATTTGATTTCCAGAAGGTGGTGGGAAGGTGATATGCAAAATAATCCTAGGACAACCACACTCTCACCAAGCTCTAAGAAACATCTGTTCTCAGAACATTATGTGCTACCTGGGTAAAGCTCCAATATAAAGAGAAAGGGTGAACATCCACTCACCATTATACGGCTTCCAAATGTCATGTTTTGTAAACATCTTACAGATCATATTTGCACTTTTCCAGAAATAGCCGATGAAATTGCATTGCAGTCGAGCCATAAACCCATGACAATATTTCTAAATAAGATTGGTCAGAAGCACGATATCATAAAATCCCTTCGCTCGTTCCATGGCACTGTGCACACGTACTGTAGGCCTAAATGTCTTTATGCGTACCAGTCGAAACATCTATCTATACAATACACTAGGCTCCTGTCAATTGTATCATTGCCCATGTGCGAAGCAGATTTTTAAAAATCTGATGTTGATATGGCACTACAGTAAGATTGAAGAGATTGGAATTGCGTGTCTTTGGTAATCGGGGGTGCTCTTTGAAAATAGGGATGGATTGTCTACTTAAACAAGCGAAATGCAGGTATGTGAATAATGAGAAGGCATGAGGGCAAAAACCTCCAACATATTTCGAAGCACTACGTAGACCATTTAAAACCCATTTATTCATAGGCTACTTTTGACTAAATGTCCAAGTTAAAAAGACACATCTTTGCGATTCTGCTAAACTAGCCTTGATTGGGGGCAGGGCAGGGTAGGCTTTGCTTGTTTTTTTTATGCAATTAAACAAAAAACCAAAAAAATGGGGGAACTAATCATTTTTTGACATTTCTAAATACGAGATTCACCGGCATAAAATTCACATCTCTCCTTCCATGGGCACCGTGCTTCATGGCTGGATAGGCTGCACTTCCACTCTCAAAATCAATGCAATTATCAACTGCGTTAACCACAACCTGCTTTTTGTGAGTCTTAAAAACATCCCATTAGTGCTGTATGAAAGTGTCACTTTGGGGTTGTTTTTAGGACACAACTTAAATATTGCCACCCCTCCCAACTCAGTGCAAGTGAGCTGATTTTAGACAGAAATTGACAAACCTGCCATTAGAGCTGGAAAATGCCAGTGCTCCAGTTAACGTTACAAAATTGCAAACTAACAAGAGTTTGACACTTAAGCCTCCTCAGCATCAGACGGAAATAGAGACCAATAAGGCTACGGTTCCAAATCTGATTGTAGTCAACAGAATTTGATCATGTCTATTATTTCAGGTTAGATTTATTTTAAATCCCAATGTTACGTACAGTACACATCACGTTAAGTCCTCCAGTGTGTACTTACTGGCTAAGTCTCTTGACAATGCCCTTGCAAAGTTTGCATGAAGTCTTACTTCTGTCTCCCACTCCTTCAATGTCACAAGACATGGCATGGCTGCAGAAGACAGAGAATAATCATGATATCACTACTACCAGTCCACTTATCCCAAGTAGGAGTCAAACAATCCGAAAGAGATGGAGCAGAGAGGATAGAGGGAGTAAGAGCTGATGTAGAGAGAGTGTGAATGATTACTGACGCTTGTACCTCTCCTCCTCTCTGTGTTGAGGCTGGCACTTGAACCAGCGCAGGAAGGCAGCGTTAGCAATAAGACAGTAGCTGTTACACGCAGACTGCAGCAGCTTGATCCGAGCGATCACCTCAAACTCCCGCAGAGTCAGAGAGAGATCAAGGTCACAGTCAATTTTTTATTTAACTAGGCAAGTCAGTTAAGAACAAATTCTTAACGTAAAAAGCTGACTACTAACAATGACCTTTCACCCTTTACCTAATTAGTGGGTTAGAACGGGTTAAAAATGACACTCACCCTTCGCATCTTCTCAAAGTTGATTAGCCCCCCCTGCAGAGAACACAAAGAGGAGTGTGAAAGACTGAACAATGATACCACACTGTGCTGGCTAGACAAACAGTGGTGGTAGACTAAAAATTGTCAAACACATTCCTCAAATACTCATGCTCGATATGCAAACAGCAGCCACAACACACAGGAGAATTCTACAACCAAACAGAAGGAGTGAGTAGGATGATAGTAAGGCTCACCTCTACTAGGTCTGACCGGGCCGTATCTAACATGGTCAGGTCTGTGAGGAAGGTGCCCAGGTAAGGTATCGTCCCCTGCATGGCACCCTGGGAGGAGAGACAGAGCAATGGTTCAAAATCATACATCAGCAGGCACAGCCAAGCATATCTCACTTTGACTCCCCTCCTTAAAACGTAAACAAACAGGGCCTTGAACACAAACTGCCAGTGGCTTGTAGCTTGCTCCATCTCTCACCATTTCTAATTTCCTCTGGAATCGTTTGTGAGTGTGTTTCTGGTGCTCCTTAGCACAGCCTACCTGATTGGCAAACTTAGAGGTGCCCTCCTGTAGGGGAAAAAGTAGATGTGTAACTATCAAATCACTACTACATTCAATCACTACACCAAAAATCAAACCCTCTCATATGATGTTATTAACAGAGCAGAGTCTCACCCTCATCAGCAGCTCTTCGCTGGTCAGGTAGAGTTTGTGATGTATGATGTCTGATAGCTCCCCAAACGTAGACATGCTGTCTCTGGGAGAATTACATAGAGAAAGACTAGAACTAATTGGGAATGCATAGGAACTCCTCCACATGAGTTGTGACTAATCAGTTCATATGCATTCAGGCTGTGAAAGAGACTCACTTGGGCACCCAGGACCAGGCCCTCTTCAGTCTGTAGAGTGGGTTGGACTGCAGTGCAGACACAATGGCACGGAGAGAGGAGAAGTTCTTAAGCACGTGACACTCCTGAGCGATGTCTATCCAGCGCTTGATGACCCGTGCCCTGAGGAGCGGGCGGATCTGTTGTCGGTGCAGTATGGTGCTGACCACACACGCTGCCACAGCGTTGAACTGGGTGATGGTGGCACGGATGGTGGGAGCACTGTGCTTGTTCTGTTTCTTATCCCTCTGGGACCAGATGGAGCCCAGGCAGTGGTGAGGAATCACCTTCTTGAACAACTGGAAACAGACACAATTTGACTATTAGTATTAAAACAATGTATACTTATCCTGCATTGTTCCAATCCCACCAGTAACAGTCTCCTCAGCCTCTCAATGTAGAGCAGTAGTGTTCTTCAACCATGGTTCTGGAGAGCCACAGTCTATACACACTTTATCTCAGCTCAACACTTACACATACGTGACTTCATCAAAATTATGTTGATTAGATGATTTCTGAACCAGGTATTATAGCACTATGGCTGGGACAAAAGCCTGCACACACTAGGTCCCACCAGGACCAGCTGTTGTCAGCTCCTGCTATACACTCTAGCCACCATGGGCCCCCAGCCCAGAACCAGACGTACTTGTCTAGCAGCTGCAGCACGGTGTGCGTGCTGGCGAAGGCGCGGTATGTGGACAGGAAGATGCTGGTGTAGGCAAGCTTATCGTCCCTGAATGCCATCAGTTGGGTCTGCACCAGCCGCTCCAGTGTTCCTTCCCGGATCTTTAAAGCTGGTTTCCTTTCTTTCACAACCCTCCACCTGCAACGGGACAAAATGTAAAGAACCAGGGATAGGTGTCAAGACAACGACACCCTATATTTAATTCTAAGCCGATTTGGGAGAGAGAACTTGCTGCTACAACAAGAAACACTCCAATCTGATTGTAATCACGGAACAGAGCGCCCCTCATTGAGCCCGTCCTCTGGCTCAAAGAGGGAGGCAAAGAGGACAGCAGACTCTGTCCAACTTACCAGCTCTTTACTCTCAGTCAGCTCTGCTCTCTGGCAATTATCTAGCCACTGGAAATGTACTGACTGCCGAGTAGCAAAAATATACATTCACTGTATTTGCATAGAATCTCTAGTTGGATGGCACTCTGAGAAGTGCCACAACAGTAAAAAAAAAGCACCAGTGTGGCTCACCGTTTACATCATCTTGCTTTCCACGAAACAAATAAGATTAAAAGTCAACAGAAAACAAACCACCACACAGACAATAGCTAGGTTTCCATCCAACTTTCATGCAAATATTCTAAAATCCACATACATTTTCCCACCAGACATGTTTCCGTCAAATGTACTTGTTGCAGATTAAAAGCTGTGCACGATGACGTAGGGCACATAAAAATAACCAGCTAAATGGGTTTCAATCGCATTTTCAACTCTACTGATGGTTTTGTCAAAAACAATGTTGGGTCATGTACTCACTCAGGTCATGGCCTTCATGTGATTATTATGGACATTTTTATTTGTCAAACGGCAGCCGAGCATTGATCATCATGTCACCAGAATAAGACCCTCAATATCTATTGTAAAGGAGCAACAAGCTCATCACCTTGCACTTTCACCACCCTGTGAAGTTCGTAATTTGTCATCTGTAGCATAATAAACTGCATGGTTTCCTGAGTCGTAGTGGGAGGACCACACACAGCGTCATCGCTTGACTCTTGGAAAGTTCACAAATGTGTTGTTTCCATCAGGCCAGTCGTGACATTTTTTAACCAATGTTTACTTTACTCGCATACAACAAAAAGGTTGGACAGAAACCTGGTTCAAGTCTTGCTTTCACTGGCTTACTCATATACATAACTCCCACTCAGGACCTGGATAATGCTCGAATGTTCTGAGCACAAATTGCTTCGCCTTGCTTGTGGTAGGCTGGATGAAAGTTTCATCATCCAATTATTTCAGAGCTACAGAAGTGCAAGTTTCACCATTGCACAGATTGTGGTGATACATTGGCACGAGAATTATTAGAATATGGCAAATATGAGTAAATTCTTGCATTCCAGCCATGCCTGCCAGCCTACCTGAGACGTGAAACCAATAGGTTGGAGGGGATAATGGCTGTTGCCAATTTATTAAATGCACAATTAGCCTAAATGGGTAATGGAAAGACTTCAGCCACCTACATTTATTCGACATTCCAGCCCTTTGCAAATCATATATTTTTTTTTTTATAGCTGTGACGTCACTACATCCAGCTGTTGTTAATATACAGTTACAGTTCAATGGAAATGCACCGCAGCAGGCAATTGTTGCCTCAATGTTCTATGCAAACACTCTACATGTCGGGAAAAAAAGTCTGGTTTATTTTCTCATCCATAGACTATTTAGCTGCAAGACAATAACACAGCAAGGCAAATAAACAAAACCTTTTTGGGCGAACTCAGTTGGTCTCAATTTACTGTTGAGAATTAGAATAGAATACACAAGGTGTACTTTCAAATTTTGGTTGCGCAACAGCAGTCACTCAATTAGCCCATGTCAGCAAAACATTTCTAGATTGGTAAATTCGTCTAGCGGCCAGCTATCTAAACTTGTAGTGAGTATAGTCGAAAAACCGACCAGGGTGGGCCCCATTGATAATCAGTTATATTGAAAACCGAAAACATTTTCCTCTATCCTATGCCAAAATGTTTAGAATTGTTGGAAATTAACTGTAAAACTGCTAATTTCTCTCCGCCCCATGGCAAAACGCGCCGAATTGCAGGAAAAAACGAACTTCCATTTGTTCTCTTCACTGTCATGAGGGGTGGCAGTACATGTTTTGATCGCATTTTGGGGCGCATGTGGGTACACAGACCCACGAACCACTGCAGGCCCCTCATGAGTTCAGATTTTTTTGTGGTCCCCACTGCTAAAGTTGCCCCTCCCTGGTCTAGAGGGTGTATTAACGAGTGTCGAATTTGATCAACAATTTTACTAATTTGCTACCCACGTGAGCCTTATTTAATCGAATATAATTTTGATAATGGTTAGGTTTTACGAATGCACGGATACGTTTTGGCAACTTTGAAAAAAACACTATCAGAGATGTGCCAGTTCACACGAGTATGTGGTCACTAATTGGCTAGAATGGCCCCAATTGATCTCGCCTCCCTTCCATCTTTTGATTATTTACTTCAATTTTTAGAACAGTAACTCGACTAGCTTGTCAATATAATAAAATATTTTAACTCAATGTTATAATGTAACCCTCTATTCCATTATCTGTTACATTCCCAAGCCGAATAGCCCAACAACCTCCAGCCTCTTAATGACTCTTAAAACGCAAAATAGTCTGCAGCACAGAAAAATAAACTTTTTTACCATCTTAATTTTTCAGGTGAATCTCATGACCAGCGCTTTATGATCCGAGGACTGCATCGGAATACGGTAAATCTACCCTGGGCAGAAATATTTCAAGTCCCCAGCCACATGGTCCTGCTTTGTAAAATATTTTCTCCTCCACTACACACACACACACAATCTGTCACAAATCTGTCTGCATTGTCCCCACTTGGTTTCAAATCTTCTTGTTCTCCTTCTCTGGATTTTATATGGCGGTTGGCAACCAACGTTAAGGCGCATTACTGCCACCAACTGTACTGGAGTGTGGACCATTGTCAAGGAAGGCAGAGAGGAAGGGGAGCGGGAGGGATATCTCGGCCAACAATGTCTTCTCCAGCAGGCGGCATTTTTTTCGCTCACCATTCTTGAAGTTTTTGGTCGAAGTTTATTTGGTCAAATATAAGTTTTGTAATGCTTAGGTTGTTATGAGTATACCGATTTATACGTAGGACAAGTGACATCCCAGCAAATGTGATAAAAAAAACACTTTATATCGGAGTTGTACCAGTTAGTTCTATAAGGAATCCTTGGGACATCCCCAACCTTAACCCTTACAGGTACCTTAACCATTTTACATTTCAACATCTATAGAGCCCCACAGTGCTGGTGTCATAATACCCATAAAACCTAGCGGTCAAACGGAAATGGTTTGTCGTTTTTTTCCCCCATTCATTTTTCCCATAGGGAATTTTAGAAACAATTAAAATAAGGGCTGTGTTTCATGTAGGCTTACCCTGGTGGAAAAACGATTGGAACCATTTCTGTTTGACCTCTAGGTTTTATGGGTATTATGACACCTCCACTGTGGGGCTCTATAGAAGTTGAAACAAAAATGGTTAAGGTACCATTTGGGTAGGGGTTAAGGTTAGGGACATCTCAAAGTTTCTGTATAGCCAGCATAAACTAGTAGCTAGCTGGGAAGGGCTTTTGACGACTGACTGAACTGAATTCATTAGTCTCCACTCGACTCTCAGCTGTGTGACATTCATCATTAATTCGGGCACCAGGCATGGCCATATAACCTCTCCTGAAGCACACGGTAAGAATAGTGAGATTTGTTTTTGCTTCTGTTTTGATGTTAAGTTTATGGGACTGTCATAAATAATGCACTGTGACAAATGGTGACATAAATGTGCACAATACAGTATGTACTGCATTAAAATACAGAAAGTTGCCAAATATTTTTCAGTTTTGTAATGAAGTCATTTTTTGTTATTGTCCTGCTATACCAACCATGGCAAGCTAAAGTAGGACAGCAGGAGTAGTTAAAGTGGGACACTCTTATTTATAGGATGTTCCTATGGAGGAAAGGGATCCAGTTTATATTAGGGACCCCTTGTACTTAGGTTAGGCAGGGCTCTGGTTCTTATGGTACTGTAGTACTGTAATTTGAGTGAATTCAGAAAAAGTGGGACACTTTTTGCATTTCTGTTTTCTGTAAAACCTCTTCAGACATCTATCCAACATATTAGCCCAACACATAATACATTTCTGAAATCCTCAGATGTTTCCTAATCACACAAAATGTAATTGTCATTGGGGTACAATAATAATGGTGTCCCAGTCTACCAATTGCGAACTGAAAATATGGTTTTGACTCAATATACACAAATGGGTGTGTCATGTCTCCTGTGAATATGAGGCATGATTTTTTTTCAGTTAGGAAACATCTTGAGGATTTCAGAAATGTATCATGTGTTGGGCTAATATGTTGGAAAGATGTTGAAAGAGGTTACAGAAGACGGAAACGCAAAATGTGTCCCACTATTTCCAAATTCACCCTACACAATTAAATACTGGGTCACCTGAAGATTTATTCAGCATCTCATTTAAGCTTTTCTCTTCAACACCATTATTTCTTAAATGTACACTGAGCAATAATAAACACAACATGCAACAATTTCCAAAATTTGACAGAGACAGTCAGGAAATCAGTCGATTGAAATAAATTCATTAGGCCCTAGTCTATGGATTTCACATGACTGTGAATACAGATATGCATCTGTTGGTCACAGATACCTTAAAAAAAGGTGGGGGCATGGATCAGAAACCAGTCCGTATCTGGTGTGACCACCATTTATCTCATGCAGTGCAACAAATTTCCTTTGCAAAGTTGATCAGGCTGTTGATTGTGGCCTGTGGAATGTTGTCCATTCCTCTTCAATGGCTGTGCGAAGTTTCTGGATATTGGTGGGAATACGCTGTCGTACACATCGATCCAGAACATCCCAAACGTGCTCAATGGGAGACATGTCTGGTGAGTATGCAGGCCATGGAAGAACTGGGAAATGTTCAACTTCTAGGAATTGTGTACTGATCCTTGCGACATGAGCAAGTGAATTTATCATCCTGAAACGTGACGTAATGGCGGTGGATGAATGCCACGAAAATAGGCCTCAGGATCTCGTCACGGCATCTTTGTGCATTTAAATTGCCATTGATAAAATGCAATTGTGTTCGTTGTCCGTAGCTAATGCCTGCCCATACCATAACCTGACCAGCACCATGGGCACTCTTCACAATGTTGACATAACCAAACCTTATATGATGTCTGCCATCTGCCCGGTACAGTTGAAACCGGGATTCATATGCTGGAGAAGTGTGTTCTTCATGGGTCAGTGGCCATCGAAGGTGAGCATTTGCACACTGAAGTCGGTTACGATGCCGAATTGGAGTCAGGTCAAGACCCGGTGAGGACGAAGATTACGCAGATGAGATTCCCTGAGACTGTTTCTGACAGTTTGTGCACAAATTATTTGGCTGTTCAAACCCAGTTTCATCAACTGTCCAGGTGGCTGGTCTCCGATGATATCACAGGTGAAGAAGCCAGATGTGGAAGTCCTGGCGTGATTACACGTGGTCTGTTGTTGTGAGGCCGATTTGACGTACTGGCAAATTCTCTAAAATGTCGTTTGGAGGCAGTAAAGAAATTAACTTTCAATTCTCTGGCAACAGATCTGGTGGTCATTCCTGCAGTCAGCATGCCGATTACACGCTCCCCCAACTTGAGACATTTGTGGCATTGTTGTTTGATAAAACTGCACCTTTTAGTGGCCTTTTGTCCCAAGCACAAGGTGCACCTGTTTAATGATCATGCTGTTTAATCAGCTTCTTGATATGCCACACCTGTCAGGTGGATGGATTATCTTGGTAAGAATAAATGCTCACTAACAAGGATGTAAAAAAAAATTGTGCACAGAATGAGAAATAAGCTTTTTGTGCATATGGAACATTTCTGGGTTTTATTTCAGCTCATGAAACACGGGACCAGCACTTTACATGTTGTGTTATATCGTTTTTTTTCTCCAGTGTAATAACAATCTCTCCCTTTCCCTCCCATATTGCTGGCACTGAAATAGAATGTGTTCCATTGTCTCCACCTACCAATTTCCATGTACTGTTGAGTGTTGTGTGGCCCAGTCACAGCCATGTGATTACACTTTCCTACCTCCTCTCTCAAACCGAGGACCTCCCCGCCCCCACCTTTTCCTGGATATTATACAGGCGTCTTCCCTGTTCCACACCTCTTGCCATTTGTTTTTAACCACTGTTTATCAACCCTTTGGCTTCTGCTTGACTAATAATTCCATTTCAAGATTAGGATGTTTGAGAGCCTGCTCGGTGAGAACATCCACCTCCTTATTCATCTCTACTCCCACATGAGCTAGTACCCATCCGTCCCACCCTATACAAGAACTGCACAATCTCATACAATACATCTTGTCTGCTTTTAGACACAAATTAATTTAAGCTCATCAGTGCTGCACAGGAGTCAGAGCAGATGACTACCATGTCTGGCCTCACCTCCTCCATCCACTCAACAGTCAAGAGTATGGCCAACAACTCCATTGCTCTTTTTGTCACTGCCACCTTAAACTCAGGAACACTAAAAGCTGCAACTGCCGTCCCTGTTTTAGGGTCCTTAGAGCCATCTGTGAATATATTCAAGCAAGCATTGTACTGTGTTAATTGTTCACTTACTAAATGTACTTGATCTACTCCTTCCTCTCAAGCAACCCCAAGTCTGTCATTAGCTGAGGGAGGAACCAATGTGGGATAGCAGGAAAAACCACAGAGGGGCTGAACTCCTTCCCAAACAGCCCCACCTCTCTCGCATTGCCATTACCTATCCTCAGTCTCAAATCTTCCTCCTTCTCCTAGCTCCCTTCTGCCTCTTCATGTGTTGCTGTTGAATGGCTGAGCTCTGCCCAGTGCACTGCAGTCGTGGTCCTCCCCATAACTCCTCCTCTTTCCACATTCTTTTTTCAGGGAGAAAATTAAAGATAGAATCTGACATATATTATAACGTGTACGCTGGGAAGCAAGTACAGGGAGCGCAAATGTAATAATAACTAGTACAAAAAGCATACAGACATGAAACAGAGTCAATAACACCTGAGGAAAGAACCAAGGGGAGTGACAGATATAGGGAGGTAATCAGGAAGGTGATGGAGTCCAGGTGAGTGTCATGAGGCGCAGGTGTGCGTAAAGATGGTGACAGGTGTATGTAATGATGAGACAACTGGCGATGTCGAGCGCCGGAGAGGAGGAGCAGGAGTAAACGTGACATATATTTAGAGAAATTTAACATAATAGTTTAGCGCCATCGAGCATTCTGTGAAAATTACGCTTGAATGCTTGTGTGTAAATCTTAAGCCAGATTGTCCTAGCAGAGTGAGTGAATGCAAGGAAGACTGGCGATGCAGTCACTACTGTGTATTGTTTGTGAATAGTGTATGTGTGGGAGAATAGTGAACAACTGTTACACTGAATGTGTTTGCACACGTAGTCAACCACTTGTGTGAGTCAGTGGAGAGATTGAAATCAGGTGGTCAAATATTTGGAGAGTTTTATGAAGCTATTAGGATGATCGATAGTAGTATGTCTCTCGTAATAACTTCAGCCACACAATGCACTGAGTGAGCCATGTACTGTACTAATAGGACTAGGCTGCTAGTGGACAATGGGAGCCCTGTGAGGGGTTTCTCTCTGTGGGAGAGTAGGCTGGTCATGCCGTGGCCCATGTCCTCTGACTCTCATACACGGGCCCATGCAACAAACGTCAAACAGCATCACACACAACGTCACACACAGTGTCAGTCGGTACCCACACACATACAGGTCAGCCACGGTGTCACTGGCCCCCAAACAGCTCAGTCCAGGCTGGCTGCAAGTGGGGCCGGAGGCTGCCTGCCTGTAGGGTCAGGGGTCCAGGGGAGCCCTGTGTACCCTGTCTGGAGGCCAGTTCCCAGGCTGCCCTGACCCACCATCCTCATCAGTCTCCATGGGTTTGGGAAGCATCGACAGGCAGTGGGAAAGGTTGTGACCCCTGGCTCTCCCCTAGAGACAGTTGTGTTGCTCTCAGAGGGAATAATGTTATCCTTCTGCTCACAACACTTCTTCTGTCAAAGTGACAGGCACGGCTCAGATCAACTGGACCAATGAGAATACGTCTTCCATTTCACAAGAGTTGGTTTGGGATGCAGAGAGAGCGAGGGCTGTTCAATGGCCCAATCGATGCAGATTGGCGCTGCAGTGTTCAGATTAAGTAAGAGACTGTTTGTACTGCGTCTGCTGCTTGGCGATGAGAAAGCCACCTATCTGATTGATTGACGGTACTAAGATCCTACAGATATTATAGTCCAGAGCAAGTCTGTGGAAAAGGAAGTTTGTTTATCTGAGGGGCCGGAGGAGGGGTGCTGTTCTTCCTGAGATCTGATATGTTAAATACACAGCACAGACTGGAGGACTGGACAAAGGGGTCACCTCTCCCCCATGGCTTGACCCCTGGACACCCGGCCTCCAGCCTTCCCTCTTGGGGAACCACATCACACTCCCCCATCCTCCCCTCTGTCTCTCTGCCACAGAACCAGGACAGGGATCAGCAGCGTGGAGTGGAGCGGGACAAAAACAGGAGAAGCGCAGTGCTGTTATTGCTCCACTGTGGGGGAAAAGGCACATTCCAAGTAATCTCCCACTTCCTGTCTGCAGCCTCTGGACTCCACAGTACCTGCTGTTCTCATACCTGACTGGCTGGGCTAGAGACATAAAAACTCAGGGAGGATGGGACAGGACAAGAGATGAAAGGACAGGAGAGGAACGGAGAGGAATCATAAAACCATACATCAAGGGGACAGAACAGCAGCAGCTCACTCACTCACAGAGAAGATAAGAAAGGAAACACTCAGCACAGCACTATAGGGATCTAACTATCAGAACCAACAGAGCCAACAGGGTTTTACAGATCAGACAGTCAGACTGTGTGATATGGTTTGAAGCTGCTCTGTTTAAGTAAAGAGGATTAAGAGGTCCATGTCACAGAAAGTCTACTGTACTGTTGGAGAACAGGTTGTTTAGTGGGTGTTATCAGAGCTGTGTGTGTGTGTGTGTGTGTGTGTGTGTGTGTGTGTGTCATAGAGTTCACAGCATGGTTGGGAGCGCATAGAGAAGAGCAAGAAGGCAGAAGAGAAGAAGCCCAAAACAATAACAGAATCATCAGATTTAAAAAACTTAGGGGCTGATCCGGGAGAAAATAACAGACACGAGTAGAGAGCTGTAGGAGCCAGTGGATAAGGTTCACCACGTCTATCTGGCAAGAACAAAGTCCTGGATATCTTAAAACAATAACCATCAAGTGCCATGATGAAACTGGCTCTCACGAAGACTGCCACAGGCTGTGTAAGGGTTATTTGACCAAGAAGGAGAGTAATGGTGCTGCATCAGATGACTTGGCCTCCACAATCACACGACCTCAATCCAATTGAGATGGTATGGGATGAGTTGGACTGCAGAGTGAAGGAAAAGCAGCCAACAAGTCCTCAACATATGTGGGAACTCCTTCAAGACTGTTGGAAAAGCATTCCAGGTGAAGCTGGTTGAGAGAATGCCAAGAGTGTGCAAAGCAGTCATCAAAGGTGGCTACTATGAAGAATCTCAAATATATTTTATATTTGAGCTTTTCAGTATTAGTTTATGCTTTAAAGGCTAGATTCATTCTCTGATCCTTTGATTGGGTGGACAACATGTCAGTTCATGCTGCAAGAGCTCTGATAGGTTGGAGGACGTCCTCCGGAAGTTGTCATAATTAATGTATAAGTCTATGGATCGAGGTGAGAACCAAGAGCCTCCTAGGTTTTGTATTGAAGTCAATGTACCTAGAGGAGCACAGAAGCTAGCTGTCCTCTGGCTACACTCAGAGTGCTGTTGAGGCTACTGTAGTCCATCATTGCAAAACTGTGTATTTTAATCAATCATTTGGTGACGTGAATATATTTAGTATAGTTTTATCTAAAAAGGATAACTTTTTAAATGTGTCACTATGTTATTTTTATGAAATTCACTAAGGAGGATGGTCCTCCCCTTTGTCACGTTCTGACCTTTATTTTCTGTGTTTTGTGTTTAGTTAGTATGGTCAGGGCGTGAGTTGGGTGGGTAGTCTATGTTTGTTTGTCTAGGTTTTGGGAATTTCTATGTTTCGGCCTAGTATGGTTCTCAATCAGAGGCAGGTGTCATTAGTTGTCTCTGATTGAGAATCATACTTAGGTAGCCTGGGTTTCACTGTGTGTTTGTGGGTGATTGTTTCCTGTCTTTGTGTATGCACCAGATAGGACTGTAATTTGAGTTTTCACGTTTTCTTGTTTTGTTAGTTTGTTCATGTGTACCTTAAAGCATTAAAAAGGTACCATGGAAAATTACCACGCCGCGTATTGGTCCTCTGATCCGTTTCGCCTCTCTTCTTCGGAAGAAGAGGAGGCAACTCGTTACAGAATCACCCACCACAATCGGACCAAGCGGCGTGGTAAAGGACAGCGACGACAGCAGCAGCAGCATCAACAACAGAGGCCACCATCACAGGACTCCTGGACATGGGAGCAGATATTGAACGGAGAGGGACCCTGGGCACGGGCTGGGGAAAATCGCAGCCCCAAAGCAGAGCTGGAGGCAGCGAAAGCTGATCGGCGGCAATATGAGGAGCCAGCACGGCAGTGCGACAGGTACGAGAGGCAGCCCCAAAATTTTTTTTTTGGGGGCACACGAGGTGTGGTACTAAGCCAGGTAGCAGACCTGAGCTCACTCCTCGTGCTTATTATGAGCAGCGCATTACTGGTCAGGCACCGTGTTATGCGGTTGAGCGCACGGTGTCGCCAGTGCGTGTCCATAGCCCGGTGCGCTATAGGGCAGCCCCGAGAGTGCCATGCGAGTGTGGGCATTGAGCCAGGGCGTATGGTGCCTGCTCAGCGGGTCTGGTCGCCGGTACGCAGTCTGGGTCCAGGTTATCCTGCGCCGGCTCTGCGTGCTGTGTCTCCGGGCGCTGGGAGGGTGCAGTGCGTCCTCTGCCTGCGCTCCGCTCGTACCGGGCAACTGTGGGAGTGGAGCCTAGGGGAGAGGTGCGTGTAGTAAGCACTAGATCTCCCGTGCTTACCCACAGCCCGGTTCAACCTGTGCCTGCACCCTTGAGGGTCCGGGCTCGAGTAGTTGTCCAGCCTGGGGAAGTGGTGCCAGGTTGCGCACCAGAGCTCCAGTGCTCCCCACAGCCCGGTCTTTCAGGCTCCTCCTAACACCAAGCCTCCTGAAAGTCTCCCCAGCCTGGTAGTTCCTGTGGCAGCCCCACGCACCAGGCTGTCTCTCAGTCTCCTCCCTGCAGGTGCTCCCGCCTGTCCGGCGCCGCTGCCGGAGCGTTCCGCCTGTCCGGCGCCGCTGCCGGAGCCTCCCGCCTGTCCGGCGCCGCTGCCGGAGCCTCCCGCCTGTCCGGCGCCGCTGCCGGAGCCTCCCGCCTGTCCGGCGCCGCTGCCGGAGCCTCCCGCCTGTCCGGAGCCTCCCGCCTGTCCGGCGCCGCTGCCGGAGCCTCCCGCCTGTTCGGCGCCACTGCCGGAGCCTCCCGCCTGTCCGGGCGCCGCTGCCGGAGCCTCCCGCCTGTCCGGCGCCGCTGCTGGAGCGTCCCGCCTGTCCGGCGCCGCTGCCTCCTGTAGCAGCTCCACGCACCAGGCTGTCTCTCTGTCTCCTCTCTGCAGGTGCTCCCGCCTGTCCGGCGCCGCTGCGGAGCCTCCCGCCTGTCCGGCGCCGCCCGGAGCCTCCCGCCTGTCCGGCGCCGCTGCCGGAGCCTCCCGCCTGTCCGGGCCTCCCGCCTGTCCGGCGCCGCTGCGGAGCCTCCCGCCTGTCCGGCGCCGCTGCCGGAGCCTCCCGCCTGTCCGGCGCCGCTGCCGGAGCCTCCCGCCTGTCCGGCGCCGCTGCGGAGCGTCCCGCCTGTCCGGCGCCGCTGCCTCCTGTAGCAGCTCCACGCACCAGGCTGTCTCTCTGTCTCCTCTCTGCAGGTGCTCCCGCCTGTCCGGCGCCGCTGCCGGAGCCTCCCGCCTGTCCGGCGCCGCTGCCGGCTCCCGCCTGTCCGGCGCGCTGCCCCTCCCCGCCTGTCCGGCGCCGCTGCCGGAGCCTCCCGCCTGTCCGGGCGCCGCTGTCCGGCGCGTCCCGCCTGTCCGGCGCCGCTGCCGGAGCGTCCCGCCTGTCCGGCGCCGCTGCCGGAGCGTCCCGCCTGTCCGGCGCCGCTGCCGGAGCGTCCCTCCTGTCCGGCGCCGCTGCCGGAGCCTCCCGCCTGTCCGGCGCCGCTGCCGGAGCGTCCCGCCTGTCCGGCGCCGCTGCCGGAGCCCCTCAGCCCAGAGGCGCCAGAGCCCCTCAGCCCAGAGGCGCCAGAGCCCCTCAGCCCAGAGGCGCCAGAGCCCCTCAGCCCAGAGGCGCCAGAGCCCCTCAGCCCAGAGGCGCCAGAGCCCCTGTCCCTTTGTCCAGAGCCCCTGTCCCTCTGTCCAGAGCTTCTGCCCCTCTGTCCCGAGCTGCCCCTCTGTCCAGTGGGGTCATTGAGAGGGGTTGCCATGGTGAGAAAGCCACGGAGGCAGACAAAGACAATGGTGAAGTGGGGTCCGCGTCCCGCGCCAGAACCGCCACCGCGGACAGATGCCCACCCAGACCCTCCCCTATAGGTCAAGGTTTTGCGGCCGGAGTCCGCACCTTTGGGGGGGGGTACTGTCACGTTCTGACCTTTATTTTCTGTGTTTTGTGTTTAGTTAGTATGGTCAGGGCGTGAGTTGGGTGGGTAGTCTATGTTTGTTTGTCTAGGTTTTGGGAATTTCTATGTTTCGGCCTAGTATGGTTCTCAATCAGAGGCAGGTGTCATTAGTTGTCTCTGATTGAGAATCATACTTAGGTAGCCTGGGTTTCACTGTGTGTTTGTGGGTGATTGTTTCCTGTCTTTGTGTATGCACCAGATAGGACTGTAATTTGAGTTTTCACGTTTTCTTGTTTTGTTAGTTTGTTCATGTGTACCTTAAAGCATTAAAAAGGTACCATGGAAAATTACCACGCCGCGTATTGGTCCTCTGATCCGTTTCGCCTCTCTTCTTCGGAAGAAGAGGAGGCAACTCGTTACACCCTTCCTCATCTGAGGAGCCTCCACTGGTCTATAATCAGTAGGGGAGATTCCAGATTTACCTGGTTTTAATATAACTGAAAATGCTGTTTGATACAAAGTACTGAATTTTAAACAAAGATTCAACCACAAAGACCAGGGAGGTTTACCAATGCCTTGCAAAGAAGGGCACCTATCATCAGTAGATGGGTAAAAAAAAGCAGACATTGAATATCCCTTTGAGCATAGTGACTTTGGATGGTGTATCAATACACCCAGTCACTACAAAGATACAGGCGTCCTTCATAACTCAGTTGCCTGAGAGGAAGAAAAAACACTTTTCAATGGTGACTTTAAACAGTTAGAGTTCAATGGCTGTGATAGGAGAAAACTGAGGATTGATCAACAACATCGTAGTTACTCCACAATATTAACCTAAATGACAGAGTGAAAAGAAGGAAGCCTGTGCAGAATAAAAATATTACAAAACATTATCCTGTTTGCAATAAGGTAAAACTGTAAAAAAAAAAATGGCAAAGAAATGTACTATATGTTCTAAATAAAAAGCATTATGTTTGGGGGAAATCCCAATACATCACTGAGTTTTAGGACTCCCATATTGCTCCATGACACATTCAATTTTGCAATCAGGAAATTGTCCTAGAAATACCGATCCAGAGATAATTTTATTGCAATATGCTGTTTTGCACATTTGTAACTCCATTATTACTATGTAACCATCTCTTTGGATTATCTGCATTTTCATGAGGAAATATTACATCAAATGATACAAAAAGTGTGAAAAGTGCAAATCAATCCCAGAACAACAGCAATGGACCCAGTGAAGATGCTGGAGGAAACCGGTACAAAAGTAACCATATCCACAGGAAAACAAGTCCTTTTTCAACATAACCTGAAAGGCCGCTCAGCAAGAAAGAAACCACCATGATAAAAAAGCCAGACTATGGTTTGCAGCTGCACATGGGGACAAAGATCGTACTTTTTGGAGACATGTCCTCTGGTCTGATGAAACAAAAATAGAACTGTTTGGCCATAATGACCATTGTTATGTTTGGAGGAAAAAGGGGTAGGCTTGCAAGCCAAAGAACACCATCCCAACTGTGAAGCACGGGAGGGGCAGCATCATGTTGTGGGGGTGCAAAGCTGCAGGAGGGACTGGTGCACTTCACAAAATAGATGGCTTCATGGGGATGGGAAATTATGTGGATATATTGAAGCAACATCTCAAGACATCAGTCAGGAAGTTAAAGCTTGGTCACAAATGGGTCTTCCAGATGGACAATGACCCCAAGCATACTTCCAAAGTTGTGGCAAAATGGCTTACGGACAACAAAGTCAAGGAATTGGAGTGGCCATCACAAAGCCCTGACCTCAATTCTATAGAACATTAGTGGGCAGAACTGAAAAGGCGTGTGCGTGCCAGTTACACCTGTTACACCAGCTCTGTCAGGAGGAATGGGCCAAAATTCACCCAACTTATTGTAGGAAGCTTGTGGAAGGCGACCTGAAACGTTTGACCCAAGTTAAACAATTTAAAAGCAATGCTACCAAATATGCTACCAAATACTAAATTCTGACCCACTGGGAATGTAATGAAAAAAAATAAAAGCAGAAATAAATTGCTCTCTCTACTATTATTCTGAGGGGGGTCTGTAGGTAGCTTAAGACCATTTCTTTTGATTTTTAATATCTAACTCATTGCTAGAAAAAACTTTGTCCAAATCGAATGTTAGGTACTATATTTATTCAATATTATATGAATCCTACAAATAAAAATGTACCATTTGGGTGCAATCAATTAGCTTAATTTCTCAGATCAAAGTATACAGTATTTCCACAAAATAATGTTGCAGGAATGCTTATCTTATCTGTTTCTAACATCATATTCTATTCCAGAACAATCTGTTATGGTGGGTGTCGTAATTCTGTTTCTTGTGATTTTTGAGGTGGAATGACCCCAAATACATACCGAGGGGAGTGTATGTTTTGGTAGTTTCATGTGAGAGACCCTGTACAAAGGGATTCATGAAATTGGCAGAAAAGAAGACCGTGACAGACCATTCAATGTCCAAAGTATACTAAGATTAACAGTCCAATGTGATTGTGTACAGTAATGATGGTCGAGGAGAGACGGAAAGCAGAGAGAGAGAGATCCACCTTCACAGGGAAATGTGACCTGTAGTTCTACTGAGCTCTGTTTATACCTCCAATGTCAGTCTGTGTGGTTGTGGCGATTTAAGGAAACGGGAGGATAAGGAAGGGGTTTGTTGAGCGCAAAATCAAAGCCTCATCTCTTGCTCCCACCAGCAATTCTGCTGCACAGTCACATGTAGCTAGCAGTGACCGCTGGTAACACACTGTTGCTTTCTCTGACCCCTGACCTGCTGAGTGGCCACCCATGCATTCAGGCAACCTGCATCACTGCTTCACAGTTTATCAGCCATGAAGCTGGAACATGACCCGTGGTTGTGTGTACATGTGATGTGCTATTAGTGTGTGCTTATTACAGTGAGGTAGACAAATAACAGTTTATTATCCATGTCACTTTTAAGGTTTGCATGAGAGATGCAAGCATGGATGTCTATACCTATTTTATCCCTGAATCTTTTTAATATGGAATTTACCTAAACATTGTTGATATGGTGTTGGAAAATGTAGGTCTTTGGATGGTCTGTGTATGTTTGACCAATACAACTATTAGTAGGTCTGTGGCTCAGTATTAAAGGGCAATTCCACAATAACAGAGTGATATTGAGACTCATATTTTTCACTTTAAAATGTATGTCAAACAAAAATCAATGATTGCAAAGTTAAACAAACCATACAACTCTATCCACAAGGATGACTTACATTTTTACAAAACACATTTACTTTAAGAACAGTGCAAATGCAAAGTTTGTTCACAGAATGACGGCACAAACGGAATAAACCGTGATTCTATTACCAAACTTTGCATCAGCACTGTGTGTTTTTGTGGCATATTATAAGCTAGTTTTGGCACTGACACACCAAACAATGAGTCTGTTTGTGTTAGAGCCACTCTGAATCCTGTTTGTTTTATTGTTTATCAGAGATGGCACACTCTTAACCTATATTCTCTATTGGAATTACACAGGTACATGTATTATTGCATTTTTGTTTATGACTGCTCTTCCTCCTGTTATTGGTTACAGGATAAAAAAAATGCTCCAGTTGAACATTTTAATAGACTACAGTTACATAACTGCCTGTTATGCATTTATGTCCACTAGTACTGCTCCCTTGGCTTGTGAAGTGTTGTTTTAATGTGCCCTATTATCACCCTCCAGCCATAAAGTGTTTGCATATTTAGCGTGTCTATTTGAAGGTATTACGGTCTAGCACTATTTAATGTAGACTGGAGTCACATTTGGAGCGATCAGTGGTTATATGGATCTGTACGTGTGTATCTATGCAGTATTAGGGTGGTACAGTAATCGTGAGAGTAATAGGAGGCCAGACAGGTAGACCCGCGCTTCTTAATTAGGGCTTATAGGCAGGGGGGCAGGGGTGAGGATGGAGGTCTATGGGGATACCCCAAATCACCGTAATGTCTTTAAGACATTAGACATAGTTGTATGAGTCATCATTAAAACACAGCCCAGAATTGAGGATTTTTTCCCTTGTTTTGGTGCCGAGGGCAGCTCAAGACTATTGACCCCCAGATGAACACCGTGGAACACTCTGGATCAGCCTTCAATATTACCTCTCTGAAAGCTTTGGATATAAGTTCCCTTTAGGCACAGATCTAGGAGAAGCTGTGTTAGAGGAAATGTAAAACTGACCTTCGCATGTAAGAAGAGCCTTGTCATCCTACTCTTATAGGCAGTTCTAGGATCAGTTTGTATAACCCATGGTGTATCGTTGCCTGTGTGTTACGAAAAACTAAGAGTGGTGGATGGAATCAGGCGCAGAGAGCAGGGTTCTGTCGTTTACCAAATGTATTACACCGGTGCAACCGAAAAATGATCACGCCAACACACAGGGCGTATATAGATTGCCAGTCCAAAACAACAGGACAAAATAGACCAGAGAATAAAGATAAGAAAACATATCACACCATTAAACACAGAGTAACAAAAAACAAGCCCGCACAAAATACCCAGCGGGCCTAGTGCCCTTAAATACCCTACAAACAAACCCTAATACAAAACAGGTGTACCCAATTAACCACTAACCAACACAAACGGAAAAGGAATCGATGGCAGCTAATAGGCCGGTGACGACGACCGCCGAGCCCCGCCCGAACAGGAAGAGGCACCCTCTTCAGCGAGGTTCGTGACACTGTGTGCTCCGCAAGATTACTGTGAGACAATGCGACCCCAGCCCGGTGGTCGTCCAGAGGGGAGGAGCTCTGAGTGTCTTAGTGGGGTTTACTGACGGGTGATGTTATTCCTCTGGAGCCTGGCCGGCTTTATGAATCACTGTGCAATATGAATCACTGTGCTGCTGAGGCCAGGAGGCCACTGGTAGAGCCTCACATAGGGCTCTGGGAACAGTAGATCAGAGACCAGGCTGAGACGGGCTGCTGAGACAGGAGAGAGGAGAGGAAGGGGCAGAGAGAAGGGGCAAGGCAAGAGAGAGGAGAGAAACACAGGAGGAAGGGGAGAAGATAAGAGTGAGGAGAAACACAATCCATGGGGATAGGGGGGAGAAAAGAGAGATGGAAGAGCATGTAGCAGTAAGGGTAGAGTACAGGAAGAAGAGTGAGGAAAGGAACAGGTGGGGGAGAAAGGGGGAATGCAAAAAAAGTGGAGCGGGGAGTAACACATGAGGAAGAAAGGGGAGCGGGGAGTAACACATGAGGAAGAAAGGGGAGAGGGGTGGAACACATGAGGAAGAAAGGGGAGAGGGGTGGAACACATGAGGAAGAAAGGGGAGAGGGGTGGAACACATGAGGAAGAAAGGGGAGAGGGGTGGAACACATGAAGAAGAAAGGGGAGAGGGGTGGAACACATGAGGAAGAAAGGGGAGAGGGGTGGAACACATGAGGAAGAAAGGGGAGAGGGGTGGAACACATGAGGAAGAAAGGGGAGAGGGGTGGAACACATGAGGAAGAAAGGGGAGAGGGGTGGAACACATGAGGAAGAAAGGGGAGAGGGGTGGAACACATGAGGAAGAAAGGGGAGAGGGGTGGAACACATGAGGAAGAAAGGGGAGAGGGGTGGAACACATGAGGAAGAAAGGGGAGAGGGGTGGAACACATGAAGAAGAAAGGGGAGAGGGGTGGAACACATGAGGAAGAAAGGGGAGAGGGGTGGAACACATGAGGAAGAAAGGGGAGAGGGGTGGAACACATGAAGAAGAAAGGGGAGAGGGGTGGAACACATGAGGAAGAAAGGGGAGAGGGTGGAACACATGAGGAAGAAAGGGGAGAGGGGTGGAACACATGAGGAAGAAAGGGGAGAGGGGTGGAACACATGAGGAAGAAAGGGAGAGGGGTGGAACACATGAGGAAGAAAGGGGAGAGGGGTGGAACACATGAAGAAGAAAGGGGAGAGGGGTGGAACACATGAGGAAGAAAGGGGAGAGGGGTGGAACACATGAGGAAGAAAGGGGAGAGGGGTGGAACACATGAGGAAGAAAGGGGAGAGGGGTGGAACACATGAGGAAGAAAGGGGAGAGGGGTGGAACACATGAGGAAGAAAGGGGAGAGGGGTGGAACACATGAAGAAGAAAGGGGAGAGGGGTGGAACACATGAGGAAGAAAGGGGAGAGGGGTGGAACACATGAGGAAGAAAGGGGAGAGGGGTGGAACACATGAGGAAGAAGGGGAGAGGGGTGGAACACATGAGGAAGAAAGGGGAGAGGGGTGGAACACATGAGGAAGAAAGGGAGAGGGGTGGAACACATGAGGAAGAAAGGGGAGCGGGGAGTAACACATGAGGAAGAAAGGGGAGAGGGGTGGAACACATGAGGAAGAAAGGGGAGAGGGGTGGAACACATGAGGAAGAAAGGGGAGAGGGTGGAACACATGAGGAAGAAAGGGGAGAGGGGTGGAACACATGAGGAAGAAAGGGGAGAGGGGTGGAACACATGAGGAAGAAAGGGGAGAGGGTGGAACACATGAAGAAGAAAGGGGAGAGGGGTGGAACACATGAGGAAGAAAGGGGAGAGGGGTGGAACACATGAGGAAGAAAGGGGAGAGGGGTGGAACACATGAGGAAGAAAGGGGAGAGGGGTGGAACACATGAGGAAGAAAGGGGAGAGGGGTGGAACACATGAAGAAGAAAGGGGAGAGGGGTGGAACACATGAAGAAGAAAGGGGAGAGGGGTGGAACACATGAAGAAGAAAGGGGAGAGGGGTGGAACACATGAAGAAGAAAGGGGAGAGGGGTGGAACACATGAAGAAGAAAGGGGAGAGGGGTGGAACACATGAGGAAGAAAGGGGAGAGGGGTGTAACACATGAAGAAGAAAGGGGAGAGGGGTGGAACACATGAGGAAGAAAGGGGAGAGGGGTGTAACACATGAAGAAGAAAGGGAGAGGGGTGGAACACATGAGGAAGAAAGGGGAGAGGGTGGAACACATGAGGAAGAAAGGGGAGAGGGGTGGAACACATGAGGAAGAAAGGGGAGAGGGGTGGAACACATAAGGAAGAAAGGGGAGAGGGGTGGAACACATGAAGAAGAAAGGGGAGAGGGGTGGAACACATGAGGAAGAAAGGGGAGAGGGGTGGAACACATGAGGAAGAAAGGGGAGAGGGGTGGAACACATGAGGAAGAAAGGGGAGAGGGGTGGAACACATGAGGAAGAAAGGGGAGAGGGGTGGAACACATGAAAAAGAAAGGGGAGAGGGGTGGAACACATGAGGAAGAAAGGGGAGAGGGGTGGAACACATGAGGAAGAAAGGGGAGAGGGGTGGAACACATGAGGAAGAAAGGGGAGAGGGTGGAACACATGAGGAAGAAAGGGGAGAGGGGTGGAACACATGAGGAAGAAAGGGGAGAGGGGTGGAACACATGAAGAAGAAAGGGGAGAGGGGTGGAACACATGAGGAAGAAAGGGGAGAGGGGTGGAACACATGAGGAAGAAAGGGGAGAGGGGTGGAACACATGAGGAAGAAAGGGGAGAGGGGTGGAACACATGAGGAAGAAAGGGGAGAGGGGTGGAACACATGAGGAAGAAAGGGGAGAGGGGTGGAACACATGAGGAAGAAAGGGGAGAGGGGTGGAACACATGAGGAAGAAAGGGGAGAGGGGTGGAACACATGAGGAAGAAAGGGGAGAGGGGTGGAACACATGAGGAAGAAAGGGGAGAGGGGTGGAACACATGAAGAAGAAAGGGGAGAGGGGTGGAACACATGAGGAAGAAAGGGGAGAGGGGTGGAACACATGAGGAAGAAAGGGGAGAGGGGTGGAACACATGAGGAAGAAAGGGGAGAGGGGTGGAACACATGAAGAAGAAAGGGGAGAGGGGTGGAACACATGAGGAAGAAAGGGGAGAGGGGTGGAACACATGAAGAAGAAAGGGGAGAGGGGTGGAACACATGAGGAAGAAAGGGGAGAGGGGTGGAACACATGAGGAAGAAAGGGGAGAGGGGTGGAACACATGAGGAAGAAAGGGGAGAGGGGTGGAACACATGAGGAAGAAAGGGGAGAGGGGTGGAACACATGAGGAAGAAAGGGGAGAGGGGTGGAACACATGAGGAAGAAAGGGAGAGGGGTGGAACACATGAGGAAGAAAGGGGAGAGGGGTGGAACACATGAGGAAGAAAGGGGAGAGGGGTGGAACACATGAGGAAGAAAGGGGAGAGGGGTGGAACACATGAAGAAGAAAGGGGAGAGGGGTGGAACACATGAGGAAGAAAGGGGAGAGGGGTGGAACACATGAGGAAGAAAGGGGAGAGGGGTGGAACACATGAGGAAGAAAGGGGAGAGGGGTGGAACACATGAAGAAGAAAGGGGAGAGGGGTGGAACACATGAGGAAGAAAGGGGAGAGGGGTGGAACACATGAGGAAGAAAGGGGAGAGGGTTGGAACACATGAGGAAGAAAGGGGAGAGGGGTGGAACACATGAAGAAGAAAGGGGAGAGGGGTGGAACACATGAAGAAGAAAGGGGAGAGGGGTGGAACACATGAAGAAGAAAGGGGAGAGGGGTGGAACACATGAAGAAGAAAGGGGAGAGGGGTGGAACACATGAAGAAGAAAGGGGAGGGGTGGAACACATGAGGAAGAAAGGGAGAGGGGTGTAACACATGAAGAAGAAAGGGGAGAGGGGTGGAACACATGAGGAAGAAAGGGGAGAGGGGTGTAACACATGAAGAAGAAAGGGGAGAGGGGTGGAACACATGAGGAAGAAAGGGGAGAGGGGTGGAACACATGAGGAAGAAAGGGGAGAGGGTGGAACACATGAGGAAGAAAGGGGAGGGGTGGAACACATAAGGAAGAAAGGGGAGAGGGGTGGAACACATGAAGAAGAAAGGGGAGAGGGGTGGAACACATGAAGAAGAAAGGGAGAGGGGTGGAACACATGAGGAAGAAAGGGAGAGGGGTGGAACACATGAGGAAGAAAGGGGAGAGGGGTGGAACACATGAGGAAGAAAGGGGAGAGGGGTGGAACACATGAGGAAGAAAGGGGAGAGGGGTGGAACACATGAAAAAGAAAGGGAGAGGGGTGGAACACATGAGGAAGAAAGGGGAGAGGGGTGGAACACATGAGGAAGAAAGGGGAGAGGGGTGGAACACATGAGGAAGAAAGGGGAGAGGGGTGGAACACATGAGGAAGAAAGGGGAGAGGGGTGGAACACATGAGGAAGAAAGGGGAGAGGGGTGGAACACATGAAGAAGAAAGGGGAGGGGTGGAACACATGAGGAAGGGAGAGGGGTGGAACACATGAGGAAGAAAGGGGAGAGGGGTGGAACACATGAGGAAGAAAGGGAGAGGGGTGGAACACATGAGGAAGAAAGGGGAGAGGGGTGGAACACATGAGGAAGAAAGGGGAGAGGGGTGGAACACATGAGGAAGAAAGGGGAGAGGGGTGGAACACATGAGGAAGAAAGGGGAGAGGGGTGGAACACATGAGGAAGAAAGGGAGAGGGGTGGAACACATGAGGAAGAAAGGGGAGAGGGGTGGAACACATGAAGAAGAAAGGGAGAGGGGTGGAAACAGGGGTGGAACACATGAGGAAGAAAGGGGAGAGGGGTGGAACACATGAAGAAGAAAGGGGAGAGGGGTGGAACACATGAAGAAGAAAGGGGAGAGGGGTGGAACACATGAGGAAGAAAGGGGAGAGGGGTGGAACACATGAGGAAGAAAGGGAGAGGGGTGGAACACATGAGGAAGAAAGGGGAGAGGGGTGGAACACATGAGGAAGAAAGGGGAGAGGGGTGGAACACATGAGGAAGAAAGGGAGAGGGGTGGAACACATGAAGAAGAAAGGGGAGAGGGGTGGAACACATGAGGAAGAAAGGGGAGAGGGGTGGAACACATGAGGAAGAAAGGGGAGAGGGGTGGAACACATGAGGAAGAAAGGGGAGAGGGGTGGAACACATGAGGAAGAAAGGGGAGAGGGGTGGAACACATGAGGAAGAAAGGGGAGAGGGGTGGAACACATGAGGAAGAAAGGGGAGAGGGGTGGAACACATGAGGAAGAAAGGGAGAGGGTGGAACATGAGGAAGAAAGGGGAGAGGGTGGAACACATGAGGAAGAAAGGGGAGAGGGGTGGAACACATGAGGAAGAAAGGGGAGAGGGGTGGAACACATGAGGAAGAAAGGGGAGAGGGGTGGAACACATGAGGAAGAAAGGGGAGAGGGGTGGAACACATGAGGAAGAAAGGGGAGAGGGGTGGAACACATGAGGAAGAAAGGGAGAGGGGTGGAACACATGAGGAAGAAAGGGGAGAGGGGTGGAACACATGAGGAAGAAAGGGGAGAGGGGTGGAACACATGAGGAAGAAAGGGGAGAGGGGTGGAACACATGAGGAAGAAAGGGGAGAGGGGTGGAACACATGAGGAAGAAAGGGGAGAGGGGTGGAACACATGAGGAAGAACGGGAAGAGGGGTGGAACACATGAGGAAGAAAGGGGAGAGGGGTGGAACACATGAGGAAGATAGGGGAGAGGGGTGGAACACATGAGGAAGAAAGGGGAGAGGGGTGGAACAGGGGAGAAACATGGAGGGAGAGGGGGGAAGCTGTAATCTACATGATTGAACAGTCACAGAGATTCCGCCTGTTAGTAGGCACTGACTTTGTGCTCTTTGATTTCTCAGCTCTTAGGTTTTATGAAGCTATGACCGATTATAACCCAAAGTCATACAAACAAGAAACTCCTCTGGCATTATTGCACCTGCACATTACATTGGAAAACCCAGTGCTGACTCTGGAGAAATTCACCATTTTACATACACACTGCCCCCTACTGGACACTGGACAGTGTGGAAAAAACACAAACAAACATGTGAGCATACAGACAGGCAGGCAGACAGACAGACAGGCAGGCAGACAGACAGACAGACAGACAGACAGACAGACAGACAGACAGACAGACAGACAGACAGACAGACAGACAGACAGACAGGCAGGCAGGCAGACAGGCAGGCAGGCAGACAGACATTGGATGCTGAGAGGTACTTCCTAGTACTGTTTGCTATGCAATGATGCAATGACAGATTTGCCACTGGGTTACTGTGAGACAATGCGACCCCAGTCCGTTGGCTCTCTGGCTCTAACTGGTGCCAATGCTTTAATAGTGAGGATGAATCTTCTTTGTTTGCTCATGTCAAGCTTAAGGAAGGCACTCAGTGCTATTCTTTCCATCCAGTCCAAAATATAATTATTCTTCCTAAGTCGCACTGAGAAATCTTCTGATGATTCATTGTTTTGGGCTTCTTCTCTTCTTAGAGGGCTTCTCTATGAGCTCCTGACCGTGCTGTGAACTCTCTATGACGCATACACACAGAGACAGATCGAGAGAGCTCTGATAACACCCACTAAGCGGTCTATTCTCCAACAGTACAGTAGACTTTCTCTAACACTGACCTCTTGATCCTCTTCACTTGAGCAGAGCAGCTTCAAACCATCCCACACGGTCTGGCCCCATACGGTAATAAAATTCCATCTTTGCTCAAATGCATGTAATGCCTGACAATATTCCAAAAATGCATGGCTGTGACATCTAGTCCACAGGGTGGCCAAAGTGGTTCCTAATTCAGCTTCTTAAATTACTCTTTAGATATTGATCAATGGAAGATCCTTTTTTTTGGCCACCAAGCCAAAACTTTGGCAGTGATATATATATATACATCTGGGAAATTAATCTCCTTGTGACAGGGGGAATGGAAGCTTGTTGTGTGCAACATTTCTAGTCTGTCTATCTATGGTTAACAAGGGTGACATGTTACGCTCGACCTGCTCAGTTTTTCACCACAAAACAACAGAAAAATTGCAAAAAGAGTAAAACCAGTTCATCTGCTTTTACACGATGATTTGACTATTAGATGTTCAATCTTTATTTTCAAATACATATTAAAAAAGGAATAGTTTTAAGTATTCCACATATATCCTAAAAAAAACTATCTTTACATATCTGTTTTAAATGTATTTTTTTCAGTTTGGGGATGTCAGATCTGTAAAACCCTCTTTGCTCTGAGATGTCTATAGATAGTAAGTTTTATTTTCTCTGCGAGTGTGCTGCTGCAGTCCTGTCCCCTTGATGTAGAGTTTAATGGTTCCTCTCCCTCTGATTTCCTGTCCTATCTGTTTCTTTCTTCTCCTTTCATTTCCTATCCTGTCCTTTCCGTTCCTTTCCTTTCATCTCTTGTCCAGTCCTGTCCTTTCCTCCCTGAGTTGTATGTCTCTAGCCCAGCTAGATCAGCCAGTCAGGTACGAGAACAGCAGGCACTGTGGAGTCCGGAGGCTGCAGGCAGGAAGTGGGAGATTTCCTGGAATGTGCCTTTTTCCCCACAGTGGAGCAAAAGCAGTGCTGTGCACCTCCTGTTTTTGTCCCGCTCCACTCCACGCTGCTGATCCCTGTCCTGGTTCTGTGGCAGAGAGACAGAGGGGAGGATGGGGGAGTGTGATGTGGTTCCCCAAGAGGGAAGGCTGGAGGCCGGGTGTCCAGGGGTCAAGCCATGGGGGAGAGGTGACCCCTTTGTCCAGTACCCCAGTCTGTGCTGTGTATTTAACATATCAGATCTCAGGAAGAACAGCACCCCTCCTCCGGCCCCTCAGATAAACAAACATCCTTTTCCACAGACTTGCTTTGGACTATAATATCTGTTGGCGCAGCAGTAGGATCTTAGTACTGTCAATCAAAATTATTTATCATCCCAATGCAGCTGACACAGTACAAACAGTCTCTTATTTAATCTGAACAGTGCAGCTGGGAAATTCCACTGTAACAGAGTGACACTGAGACTGATTTTTCACTTTAAAATGTATGTCAAACTAAAACCAATGATTTCAAATTTAAACAAACCATAAAACTCTGTGCACAAGGAATACTTTTAAACAATTTCCACAGACAATTTTACAAAAACACATTTACTTGAAGAACAGTACAGATGTTAAGTTCGGTAACAGAATGACGGTTTGTGCTGTTTTTCTGTTAACATTCTCTTGACATACATTTTAAAGTGAAAAGAATTTAGTCTCAGTGTCACTCCGTTATCGTGGAAATTCCCAGCAGCAAACTGCGTCCATTGCACCATAGATCTTAGCCCTTTCTCTCTGCATCCCAAACCAACTCCTTGTGAAATGGAAGATGTGTCCTCATCAGTCCAGTTAATCTGAGCTGTGTCTGTCACTGGGGGCAAACTACCTGTCATCCACGACACCTACAGCACCCGATGTCACAGGAAGGCCAAAAAGATAATCAAGGACAACAACCACCCGAGCCACTGCCTGTTCACCCCGCTACCATCCAGAAGGTGAGGTCAGTACAGGTGCATAAAAGCTGGGACTGAGAGACTGAAAAACAGCTTCTACCTCAAGGCAGGCCATCAGACTGTGGTCCTTCTGTAGCTCAGTTGGTAGAGCATGGCGCTTGTAACGCCAGGGTAGTGGGTTCAATCCCCGGGACCACCCATACGTAGAATGTATGCACACATGACTGTAAGTCGCTTTGGATAAAAGCGTCTGATAAATGGCATATACTACTACTATATACTACTGTTAAACAGCCATCACTAACACAGAGAGGCTGCTGCCTACATACAGGCTTAAAATCATTGGCCACTTTACTAAATGGATCACTAGTCACTTTAATAATGCTTACATATCTTACATTACTCATATCATACTGTATTTTATAAAATCTATTGCATCTTGCCTATGCCGCTCAGTCATCGCTCATCCATATATTTATATGTACATATTCTTATTCCATCCCTCTAGATTTGTGTGTATTAGGTAGTTGTTGTTGGATTATTTGTTAGATATTACTGCACTGTCGGAACTAGAAGCACAAGCATTTCGCTACACTCACATTAACATCTGCTAACCATGTGTATGTGACAAATAACATTTGATTTGATTCGATTTGAACTCCTTGTGAAATGGAAGATATGTCCTCATTGGTCCAGTTGATCTGAGCCGTGTCTGTCACTTTGACAGAAGGAGTGTTGTGAGCAGAAGGATCACATCATTCTCCTCTGAGAGCAACACAACTGTCCCCAGGGGATAGCCAGGGGTCACAACTGTCTCCAGGGGAGAGCCAGGGGTCACAACTGTCCCCAGGGGAGGGCCAGGGGTCACAACTGTCCCCAGGGGAGGGCCAGGGGGCACATCCTTTCCCACTGCCTGTCGATGCTTCCCAGACCTGAGGATGGTGGGTCAGGCAAGCCTGGGAACTGGCCTCCAGACATGGTACACAGGGCTTCCCTGGACCCCTGACCCTCCAGACAGGCAGCCTTTGGGCCCTGGCCCCACCTGCAGCCACCCTGAACTAGGCTGTTTGGGGACCAGTAACGTCATGGCTGACACCGACTGACACTTTGTGTGACGTTGTGTGTGATCCTGTGTGACGTGTGTTGCATGGGTCAGTGTATGAGAGTCAGAGGACATGGGCCACGGCATGACCAGCCTACTCTCCCACAGAGAGAAACCCCTCACAGGGCTCCCATTGTCCTCTAGCAGCCGAGTCCTATTAGTACAGTACATGGCTCACTCAGTGCATTGTGTGGCTGAAGTTATTACGAGAGACATACTACTATCGATCATCCTAATAGCGTCATAAAACTATCCAAATATTTGACCACCTTCTGATTTCAATCTCTCCACTGACTCA
Organism: Oncorhynchus keta; assembly: GCF_023373465.1. NCBI lineage: Eukaryota > Metazoa > Chordata > Actinopteri > Salmoniformes > Salmonidae > Oncorhynchus > Oncorhynchus keta. The sequence continues at coordinate 28,002,508 of NC_068446.1, read as the reverse complement.
CACAAGTGGTTGACTACGTGTGCAAACACATACACAGTGGAACAGTTGTTCACTATTCTCCCACACATACACTATTCACATAAACAATACACAGTAGTGACTGCATCGCCAGCCTTCCTTGCATTTTCTCACTCTAGTCTAACTAGGACAATCTGGCTTAAAGGCCCAATGCAGACATTTTCATCTCAATATCAAATCATTTCTGGGTAACAATTAATAACCTTATTGTGATTGTTTTCAATGAAAATGGTCAAAGAAACAAAAATAGCTTCTTAGCGAAGATACATTTCTAAAGCAAGAATTTTGCTAGGACTGTCTGGGGTAGGGAAAAAACTGAAAGCTAGCTGTTATTGGTTTTGAACTCCCTTTCTTATTTGCCTAGTTAAGGAAAGGTTAAATAACAACTAATTAACCTCCTGGGGATGTCACCAGGCAGGACAAAACTCCATTCCATAAAAACAGGCTGAAATGTAAGGTTGATCGTTTCAAACAGCTATTACACTAAAAGGGCATTATCATCATTTTAACAATTTCACAGTATTATTCCGAACTCGGTGTGTAAATATATATAAAACACAGGCAATCACAATTTTATTTTTATTTCGTTGGGCATTTAATCACAAGCATTTATGCGCAATTTCCATGAAAATCTCAGGAGTCGGTAAATTATTATTTTATGATTTTTCTGTATTTTGTCAGATTGTATCTAAAATGAACAATTTTAAGGGGAAAGGGGAATGAGGAGGGGTTATGGGGAGGACCGCGAGTGCAGTAGGCGGAGCTCAGCTAATCAACAGCGAGACGAAGGAAGAGGATGTGTTGAAAGACAGGAGGAGGAGGGTTCGAAAGCGAGGGGGGCAACACAAACAGAGCTGTGACTGATTGTGTGTGGTGGAGGAGAGCATATTTTACAGAGCAGAACCGCGCCGTATGTTGCTGGGAAGTGGAAACATTTCTTGCCTGGATGGACTGTTAGCATCTTTTGATGAGAGAAGCGCTGACAATGAGATTCGCCTGGAAAGATAAAATGGTAAAAAGTTACTCCGTTTTCCGTGCTGCAGACTTCTGTTGATTTTGCGGTTTGAAAGTCAGCTTTTAGAGAGGCTGGGAAGGGAGAGGGTATTAGGCTTAGGAAAGTAGTGGATAAAGGAAAGGAGGAGGGGACAGCGAGAGGGATACATTTGAACATTTAGTTGTAAAAAAAATTCTCACTCTCGACGCAACCGTGGTGTACTTTAAATAGTCTTCATTAATCTCTTGCGCGTAAACGTTTTGCGTAAAGACGCGCTCTGGAAATGTTACTCTGGCCTAATGTGACAGTTCGTTTTTCGCTAAAGACAAAACACTTGTCTCTGAGCCGAGAGTGAAATGAGCCGTGAGGCGATCTCTCTACCGGTCCTAGTTGCGTCTGGAACAATCTGAGCACAAAGCCAACACCAGATAAGTCCAAAGACTTGACACCGCTGTTACCTTGAGCGTATTCTTTTCACATTTGGTTAATTAAACCAGTGTGTGTTATGTGATGTTGTCAGTAGGGGGTTGAATACATACTGCTCCTATATTTGCCCGAGTTTAATAGTCTCTTCTGTAGTCTGCATCCCACCTCCATTTGATTGCAACATCCTTCCAAACTGGAGCCTGTCCAGCAAGTCTGAAATGTGAGTTTATATCTTGGGGTCATTTACTATACCTTGTAGTATCTAAACTCATTCTTATTCACAACTGTATCTTTCTCAGATTTGCAATTGTATTATAGGCCTTTAGGTCCTTTTTAAAGGCTAAAATGTACACTGTACGTAACTGTACATAACTTGTCTTAATCTCTCTTTTTTTTACAACTCAGCCCAGGGCCTTTGGTACACCATGTGCCCCAACTTGGTCTACAAAGCAGGTAGACTTTTAAACCTCTGTCTGAAAAACATTTCTGCCTGGCACAAAAAAGCTGGGCCAGTGAGCAGAAGGACCTCCTCATATTGGTTTGGAGTGGACTAGACTACATACCTCAGAGTTAAGTATTTAACTCACAGAGAGGCAGCACTGCATGGGAAATTAATGGGAAATGCATACATGCTGGGCCATTTTTATCCCCTGCACTGAATTACTCCTCTGTGGCCTTCTTGCTCTCTCTATATTTATCTTTCCACCAGAGCCCATTGCCATCACACACTGTTTATCAGTGTCTGGCTGATTGTTTGGGGTGGGTTCCCTGCCTGGCCCTGTGTGCTTTGTTTTTGATAGAACCCAAACAGCCACCCGCAACCACCCTGGGCTAAGTGCCATTGGCCTTCAGAGCTGGCCATTGAGCCTGACCTTTAACTCTAGCTGCCACCACTCTGTTTGGGGAGAGAGTGGACTTTGTCCTGCTGTTGTGATGCTGATGGAAAGTGAGAGTGTGGACTTGGCTGGAGTGCGCTGTCATCTAAACAGCTCCTCTTTATGGGTTTAAAATGAGCCCTGGTTGCCGTCACACTGGATGTGGCTCTGTTACCTGCCTCCGTCCCTGACTGGGCATATTTTTGAATTTGAGAGGGTAAACTGCTGTTCTGTGCCCGTGGGCTCTGTATAACTGATGTGTCGCCAGGCTCCTGAACAGCTTCTATCCCCAAGCCATAATACTGCTAAATAGCTTAAGGAATGGCTGCACAGACTGAGTTGACACTTTTATTTTTGTACTGTCTCTATGCACACTCACAGGACTCTACACAGGACTCTACACAGGACTCTACACAGGCACACTGACACTCCAACACACACATAACATGCACACATTTGTACTGACTATGCAAACACACTCGCATACAATCACCATTTACATCTCTGCTACTCAGTTTATCATATATCCTGATGCCTAGTCACCTTCCACTATCAACACACCCTATTGAACACTTTTGGGATGAATTGGAACGCCGACTGCGAGCCAGGCCTGATCGCCCAACATCAATACCCGACCGTACTAATGCTCTTGTGGCTGAATTTTAATTTTTTTATTTCACCTTTATTTAACCAGGTAGGCTAGTTGAGAACAAGTTCTCATTTGCAACTGCGACCTGGCCAAGATAAAGCATAGCAGTGTGAACAGACAACACAGAGTTACACATGGAGTAAACAATTAACAAGTCAATAACACAGTAGAAAAAAAGGGGAGTCTATATACATTGTGTGCAAAAGGCATGAGGTAGGCAAATAATTACAATTTTGCAAATTAACACTGGAGTGATAAATGATCAGATGGTCATGTACAGGTAGAGATATTGGTGTGCAAAAGAGCAGAAAAGTAAATAAATAAAAACAGTATGGGGATGAGGTAGGTGAAAACGGGTGGGCTATTTACCAATAGACTATGTACAGCTGCAGCGATCGGTTAGCTGCTCAGATAGCAGATGTTTGAAGTTGGTGAGGGAGATAAAAGTCTCCAACTTCAGCAATTTTTTTTATTTTTTTTGCAATTCGTTCCAGTCACAGGCAGCAGAGAACTGGAATGAAAGGCGGCCAAATGAGGTGTTGGCTTTAGGGATGATCAGTGTGATACACCTGCTGGAGTGCATGCTACGGATGGGTGTTACCATCGTAACCAGTGAACTGAGATAAGGCGGAGCTTTACCTAGCATGGACTTGTAGATGACCTGGAGCCAGTGGGTCTGGCGACGAATATGTAGCGAGGGCCAGCCGACTAGAGCATACAAGTCGCAGTGGTGGGTGGTATAAGGTGCTTTAGTGACAAAACGGATGGCACTGTGATAAACTGTATCCATTTTGCTGAGTAGAGTGTTGGAAGCAATTTTGTAGATGACATCAACGAAGTCGAGGATTGGTATGATAGTCAGTTTTACTAGGGTAAGTTTGGCGGCGTGAGTGAAGGAGGCTTTGTTGCGGAATAGAAAGCCGACTCTTTATTTGATTTTCGATTGGTGATGTTTGATATGAGTCTGGAAAGAGAGTTTACAGTCTAGCCAGACACCTAGGTACTTATAGATGTCCACATATTCAAGGTTGGAACCATCCAGGGTGGTGATGCTGGTCAGGCGTGCGGGTGCAGGCAGCGAATGGTTGAAAAGCATGCATTTGGTCTTACTAGCGTTTAAGAGCAGTTGGAGGCCACGGAAGGAGTGCTGTATGGCATTGAAGCTCGTTTGGAGGTTAGATAGCACAGTGTCCAAGGACGGGCCGGAAGTATACAGAATGGTGTCGTCTGCGTAGAGGTGGATCAGGGAATCGCCCGCAGCAAGAGCAACATACACACAGAAAAAAGTGTCGGCCCGAGGATTGAACCCTGTGGCACCCCCATAGAGACTTCCAGAGGACTGGACAGCATGCCCTCCGATTTGACACACTGAACTCTGTCTGCAAAGTAATTGGTGAACCAGGCAAGGCAGTCATCCGAAAAACCGAGGCTACTGAGTCTGCCGATAAGAATATGGTGATTGACCGAATCGAAAGCCATGGCAAGGTCGATGAAGACTGCTGCACAGTACTGTCTTTTATCGATGGCGGTTATGATATCGTTTAGTACCTTGAGCGTGGCTGAGGTGCACCCGTGACCGGCTCGGAAACCAGATTGCACAGCGGAGAAGGTACGGTGGGATTCGAGATGGTCAGTGACCTGTTTGTTGACTTGGCTTTCGAAGACCTTAGATAGGCAGGGCAGGATGGATATAGGTCTGTAACAGTTTGGGTCCAGGGTGTCTCCCCCTTTGAAGAGGGGGATGACTGCGGCAGCTTTCCAATCCTTGGGGATCTCAGATCCCCAAGTCACTTATACTAGTCTTGATAGGAATTATGGATAGTTCTAATGATCTTTAAGGAAAATAGTTGTATTGAACATTGTCAATCTTCTCCGCTGTGCAATCTGGTTTCCGAGCCGGTCACGGGTGCACCTCAGCCACTCTACTTATATAGGCTGCTGTATCAATCATTCATTCATGTCATCACATACCATCTGAGTCATTCATGATTTGAAATGCAATCAAGCATTTCTGTTTTAAAATAAAATTAAGCGACCCTTGAATAATTAGCGTAAACAATAAATAAACCGTTCCATTTCGGGAAATTGCATTCACAAATGAATGCTTCTGTTTTTAATGTTTGCTGTCATGAAGGCTTTACAGCAACAAAAAACATGACAACAGACTCTGGTACACTTCTCATTTATTTAGTGTTTACATTGTTCCAAACGATCAGAAAAATGATATTGTAATCAAACAGCACTGGTTTCACAGCATTTGCTCTTTACCATCTTTGTCTTGTTTTCCAACTTGATGAGCAACCAGTAAACATTCCCCTGTTTCAAGTTGATTTGTGATGTCCTCTGCATCCATTTTGCTGTCACATGTGTTCGGACTTTATCACCATTTTTATTTCTGTGATTATGATAAGCTATATGTCAGGCCTTATTGGTCACGTGCATGCGATGCATAGATGTGTCATAAAGAGAGCAAGGGGAAGGGAATGTTTTCCCTAAACAAATGAGGGATTTTGGTAACATAACTTTTCAGTCAGAAATGACTTATGTTGCAGCTTCAGCAACATGGACATCGTGATAAACACTGAAGTTCTGAAGTGGTTGCTGCAGCATGGAGGGGAGCGAGACAACGGGTGCTCGTCACACAGTTACTTGCTGTCATTTTTTTTTTAACACAATGCAGCAAGTCTGAGCACAACCAAATCAATTGCGTTTGGATTTCCTCTAGTCATTTGTGTGTCCTAATTATTTCATCAAACAGTGCGCTTAAAGCATCAGACAAGCTAAGTGCATATAGTTGATTTCAACACATAAGATGTCTATATATGGAAAAATACAAATTTTTAAGTTTCGACCAATCCGGTGGTTAACTCCCTCCGCACATTTGGACTCATCAGACCAAAGGACAGATTTCCACCAATTTAATGTCCATTGCTTGAGTTTCTTGGACCAAGCAAGTCTCTTCTTATTATTGGTGTCCTTTAGTGGTTGCTTTACAGCAATTTGAACACGAAGGCCTGATTTCACAGTTTCCTCTGAAAAGTTGATGTTGACATGTGTTTGTTACTGGAACTCTGAAGCATTTATTTGGGCTGCTATCTGAGGTGCATTTAAGGCTAATGAACTTATCCTCTGCAGCAGCGCTAACTCTGGGTCTTCCTTTCTTGTGGCAGTCCTCATGAGAGCCAGTTTCATAGCGCTTGATGGATTTTGCGACTGCACTTCAAGATCTTTCGAAGTTCATTACAGTTTCCGAATTGACTGACCTCCATGTATGTCTTAAAGTAATGATGGACTGTCGTTTCTCTTTGCTTATTTGAGCTGTTCTTGTCATAATATGGACTTATAGCCCTATCTTCTGTATACCGACTCTACCTTGTCACAACACAACTGATTGGCTCAAACGCAATAACAAGGAAAGAAATTCCACAAATTAACTTTTAACAAGGCACACCTGTTATTTGAAATGCATTCCAGGTGTCTAGCTCATGATGCTGGTTGAGAGAATGCCAAGAGTGTGCAGAGCTGTCATCAAGGCAAAGGGTGGCTTCTTTGAAGAATCTCAAATATAAAAAATATTTTGATTTGTTTAACACTTTTTTGCTTACTACGTAATTCCATATGTGTTATTTCATCGTTTTTTGTCTTCACTATTATTCTACAATGTAGAAAATAGTAAACAATAAATAAATAAAAAACCTTGAATGAGTAGGTGTGTCAACTTTTGACTGGTACTTATACTTATATAGCTTTATTTTTATTTTTGGATTATGTGTGTATTGTTTTTCTAGGTATTACTGCTCTGTTGTAGCTATAAACACAAGCATTTTGCAGCACCTGCAATAGCATTTGTGTACGTGACCAATACACTTTGATTTGTGATCCTGTGTTCTAATCTAGAGGATGGTTTGTCTTTGTTAACAGCTCATTATGGCTCTCCCACAGAGCTCGGTGCAGGGCCGGGGGGAGGAAGTGGAGGAGGGGGCCATATACAATGTGACACTGAAGAGGTGCCAGATCCAGCAGGCCGCCAACAAGGGAGCAAGATGGCTGGGGGTGAGTGGACCACTCTGCTCTTTCACTACAACCTTCTGGTTGAAAGCAATCAAACTTGTGACAGACCTTGTCAGGCTTAAACAATAACCCTGCTGAATGCATTATGTCCATAGATGGATTTAATCTTGGACAGATTGTATTAATTTGCAGAGTTATATACAGTTGAAGTCGGAAGTTTACATACACCTTAGCCAAATACATTTCAACTCAGTTTTTCACAATTCCTGACCGTTAGGATCACCACTTTATGTTAAGAATGTGAAATGTCAGAATAATAGTAAAGAGATTTATTTCAGCTTTTATTTCTTTCATCACATTCCCAGTAGGTCAGAAGTGTACATACACTCAATTAGTATTTGGTAGTATTGCCTTTAAATGGTTTAACTTGGGTCAAATGTTTCAGGTAGCCTTCCACCATCTTCCCACAATATGTTGGATGAATTTTGGCCCATTTCTCCTGACAGAGCTGGTGTAATCGGGTCAGGTTTGTAGGCCTCCTTGCTCGCACATGCATTTTTCAGTTTTGCCCACAAATGTTCTCTAGGATTGAGGTCAGGGCTTTGTGATGGCCACTCCAATTCCTTGACTTTGTTGTTCTTAAGCCATTTTGCCACAACTTTGGAAGTATGCTTGGGGTCATTGTCCATCTGGAAGACCCATTTTAGACCAAGCTTTAACTTCCTGACTGATGTCTTGAGATGTTGCTTCAATATATCCATATAATTTTCTTTCCTCATGATGATATGTATTTTGTGAAGTGCACCAGTCCCTCCTGCAGCAAAGCACCCACACAACACGATGCTGCCATCCCAGTGCTTCACTGTTGGGTTGGTGTTCTTCGGCTTGCCAGCCTCCCCCTTTATCCTCCAAACATAAGGATGGTCATTATGGCTAAACAGTTCTATATTTGTTTCATCAGACCAGAGAACATTTCTCCAAAAAGTACGATCTTTGTCCCAATTTGCAGTTGCAAACTGTAGTCTGGCTTTTTTATGGTGGTTTTGGAGCAGTGGCTTCTTCCTTGCTGAGCGGCCTTTCAGGTTATGTTGATATCGACTCGTTTTACTGTGGATATAGATACTTTTGTTTCCTCCAGCATCTTCACAAGGTCCTTTGCTGTTGTTCTGGGATTGATTTGCACTTTTCGCACCAAAGTACGTTCATCTAGGAGACAGAACGTGTCTCCTTCCTGAGCTGTATGACGGCTGCATGGTTACATGGTGTTTATACTTGCGTACTATTGTCTGTACAGATTAACGTGGTACCTTCAGGTGTTTTGGAAATTGCTCCCAAGGATGAACCAGACTTGTGGAGGTCTACAATGTTTTTCTGAGGTCTTGGCTGATTTATTTTGATTTTCCCATGATGTCAGGCAAAGAGGCACTGAGTTTGAAGGTAGGCCTTGAAATAAATCCACAGGTACATCCACAGGTTATGTCAATTAGCCTATCAGAAGCTTCTAAAGCCATGACATAATTTTCTGCAATTTTCCAAGCTGTTTAAAGGCACAGTCAACTTAGTGTATGTATCTGACCCACTGGAATTTTGATACAGTGAAATAATCTGACTGTAAACAATTGTTGGAAAAATTACTTGTGTCATGCACAAAGTAGATGTCCTAACCGACTTGCCAAAACTATAGTTTGTTAACGAGAAATGTGTGGAGTGGTTGAAAAACAGGTTGAAGTCATTAAAACTTAAGTGTATGTAAACTTCCGACTTCAACTGTAAGTCTATAGGCTAATTCATTGTGCAAAGTGTATGACAATAGTTTTGTGGATAGAGCTTGTCAGCTTCATTGTAAGATATACAGTAATACCAATTTGCAATCGCAGGGTGTCTCATCCTGCACAGGCCATACAAAAAACAACTGTTTCATGAGTAACCTACTCAACTGTTTAGCTAAATGGGATTTCCTGATTTGCCGGTTCCAACTGCCATCAATTCTTCTTTCCCTGCATGTTGCATCCTGTAAAAGCAAGGCATATGGAGGAGTACAACTATGCTACATTAACACATGACAGTACATCTGAGTACTGGAGCATTATCCAGGCCGTGAGTGGGAGTAAGTGGGTGTTCTGTACATGTGACCTACCAGCTCGATTCAGTCTTATGTAGCAACATTTGAATTTTTTTTTATTTTTTACATTGGATAAAAGTATAGACTCAGAGCTAGAAAAGTGTATATCATACACTACAGATGAGGAACAATGGGAAAGTAATTCTACTTTGAAAGTTGATAAACTTGTAACCCCACTTCTGAGAAAATGGCTATTGAATGTTTTGGTACACCTTCTGGAGAGCTCTTTTTTGTCTACACCCATTCACCATCGTTCACACCCTCTTAAGCCTTAGCCCCACCCATCTCTTTAAGGATTCACATGTGAGGCCATGTGTTTAACAAAGTCAGTACGGTAGTGTACTAAACAAAAAAAACGATTTCAAGATTAAGGCTGGTTTATACTCCGTTTATCCACATGTCTGTGGACAGTTGTCGCAGTGACATCATGAACATTCTATTGTCGTCCAACATCAAACTTGTTATAAACACAAAAACGACAGGCTGCATGACATCTGGAGCCTGGGGTCCAAAATAACATGACTGGAGTATTTTGTTTATAAATTAATTTAGTGTGTGTCAATCTAGAAAACCAGGCAACTAAAAGCAACTTTCTAAAGAATGTTTAGTTTGTTTCTAGCTTGTTAGCTAGCTAGAGTTAAGTTAGCTGTCTAGCCAGCTCAATAATGACCATATCATAGCTGAAAACGACTTAACTTTAGCAAATGTTTATTAATTTTTACAGGAATATAAACTCACATCAAGATCATTATTTACAAGTTAATGGTGAACTAATCAAAGAAAATAGATTACGTTTGTGAGTGACAAAATCAAAGCAGGGCATTCTGCCAGAGAATTTTAGAACTTGAACACTGTCTCGTTGGCCTAACATTATATCCTAATTTGTCTTCAGTGCAGGTCAAGTTGTTCTTCACAATACTGTCTCTGGTAAACACACACCATATCAAATAAAATCAAAGTTTGTCATATGCACAGGATACATAAGGTGTAAATGGTACAGTGCAATGGTTACTTGCATAGTAGAGTCTTTTGTTTAGACATGTACAGTGGGGAGAACAAGTATTTGATGCTTTGTAAAATCGGCAGAGTATGTCTGTAATTATTGTAATTTTTATCATAGGTAGACTTCAACTGTGAGAGACGGAATCTAAAACATTTGATACATCAGAAAAGCAGACTTAATATTTGATACAGAAACCTTTGTTTGCAATTACAGAGATCATACGTTTCCTGTAGTTCTTGACCAGATTTGCACACACTGCAGCAGGGATTTTGGCCCACTCCTCCATACAGACCTTCTCCAGATCCTTCAGGTTTCGGGGCTGTCGCTGGGCAATACGGACTTTCAGCTCCCTCCAAAGATTTTCTATTGGGTTCAGGTCTGGAGACTGGCTAGGCCACTCCAGGACCTTGAGATGCTTCTTACGGAGCCACTCCTTAGTTGCCCTGGATATGTGTTTCGGGTCGTTGTCATGCTGGAAGTCCCATCACGACCCATCTTCAATGCTCTCACTGAGGGAAGGAGGTTGTTGGCCAAGATCTCGCGATACATGGCCCCGTCCATCCTCCCCTCAATACAGTGCAGTCGGCCTGTCCCCTTTGCAGAAAAGCATCCCCAAAGAATGATGTTTCCACCTCCATGCTTCACGGTTGGGATGGTGTTCTTGGGGTTGTACTCATCCTTCTTCTTCCTCCAAACACGGCGAGTGGAGTTTAGACCAAAAGGCTCTATTTTTGTCTCATCAGACCACATGACCTTCTCCCATTGGCAAACTTCAGACAGGCCTTGATATGCGTTGGCTTGAGCAGGGGGACCTTGCGTGCGCTGCAGGATTTTAATCCATGACTGCGTAGTGTGTTACTAATGGTTGTCTTTGAGACTGTGGTCCCAGCTCTCTTCAGGTCATTGACCAGGTCCTGCCGTGTAGTTCTGGGCTGATCCCACACCTTCCTCATGATCATTGATGCCCCACAAGGTGAGATCTTGCATGGAGCCCCAGACCGAGGGTGATTGACCGTCATCTTGAACTTCTTCCATTTTCTAATAATTGCGCCAACAGTTGTTGCCTTCTCACCAAGCTGCTTGCCTATTGTCCGTTAGCCCATCTCAGCCTTGTGCAGGTCTACAATTTTATCCCTGATGTCCTTACACAGCCCTCTGGTCTTGGCCATTGTGGAGAGGTTTGAGTGTGTGGACAGGTGTCTTTTTATACAGGTAACGAGTTCAAACAGGTGCAGTTAATACAGATAATGAGTGGAGAACAGGAGGGCTTCTTAAAGAAAAACTAATAGGTCTGTGAGAGCTGGAATTCTTACTGGTTGGTAGGTGATCAAATACTTATGTCATGCAATAAAATGCAAATTAATTACTTAAATCATACAATGTCATTTTCTGGATTTTGTTTTAGATTCCGTCTCTCACAGTTGAAGTGTACCTATGATAACAATTACAGACCTCTACATGCTTTGTAAGTAGGAAACACTGCCCGATTTTGCAGTGTATCAAATACTTGTTCTCCCCACAATAGCTAGCTAGCTATTATACTCTGCTTCCACCGGGCATTCCACTGATTTCAAAACTCGGTCATCTTGTTCCGGGACAACAGCACTGTTGATCACTGTTTCTTCCCCATCACTGTCATCAGAAGACTCTACAATGTCTGGTTCAATGAAAATGTTTTTACCTAAATCTGGATTTCCTCATCATTTCCTCGTCTGATTCATTTTCAGAGTCCAAGAGAGTCGGCATGGCACGATCGTCCTCCAGAAAGTGGAGTGCATAAGCAACACTTTTACAGTTTTTTTTTATAATATCTTTCACAAAATACTCGATAGAAACTATTACCTCTCTCTTGAGTGACGCAGTGGTCTAAGGCACTGCATCACAGTGCTAGCTGTGCCACTAGAGATCCTGTTTCGAGTCCCGTCTCTGTCGCAGCCGGCCGCGACCGGGTGACCCATGGGGCTGCGCACAATTTGCCCAGCGTCATCCAGGTTAGGGGAGGGTTTGGCCGGCAGGGATGTCCTTGTTCCATCGCGCTCTAGCGACTCCTGTGCGGGCCTGGATGCATTTACGCTGACACGGTCGCCAGGTGTGCGGTGTTTCCTCCGACACATTGGTGTGGCTGGCTTCTGGGTTAAGTGGGCGTTGTCAAGAAGCAGCACGGTTTGGTTAGGATGTGTTTTGGAGGACGCATGGCTCTCGGGCCTTCGCCTCTCCCGAGTCTGTACGAGAGTTGCAGCGATGAGACAAGACTATAACTACCAATTGGATACCACGAAATTAGGGAGGAAACAAATAAAGGATTACCTACACATACTGAGCAGCTCATGATAAAGACCGAAGCATGCTACATGGCAGACCAATCTGAACTCCTCTCGGCATGTCCAGCATATCCATTATCTCAGCCAATCATGGCTAGTGGGAAGATTCTGTCTTTTTTCAAGGCTAAACCAACTAGGCTCATCATTTAACCATTGTATTTGTATTTACAGATGGCATACAAGTGTGTTATTAAAGTTCACATGTTCCAGAGAGCATTTTTCCCAGAAAAGCAATTTTGATTAAAAATATGAATGTTTACATTCAAATGCCTCTCCTGTGAAGTAGTGACAAGACATACACCTAGTTTTCTGAAATGAGTCATATGAGTAAGCAAGATGTTGTCTTTCTGTTGTTGTTGATTGTAATCCCCTCATTTATTTAGTGGGAAAGAAAGATAATGTAAACGGTGAGCCACACTGGTGCTTTGTTTGTTGTGGCATTGCCCATAGGGTACCATCAGAAGAAATGTTATACAAATGCAAATTGTGTGAATGTATATTTTTGCTACTCGGCAGTCGGTACATTTCCAGTGGCTAGATGTTTGCCAGAGAGCAGTGCTGACTGAGAGTAAAGAGCTAGTGAGTTTGACTAAATGCTGTCCTCTTTGTTTCTCCAATCGAAAATCAAATCAAGAGTCTGCTTTCTATTCCGCAACAAAGCCTCCTTTTGTCACTAAAGCACCGTATACCACCCACCACTGCGACTTGTATGCTCTAAATCGGCTGGCCCTCCCTACATATTCGTCGCCAGACCCACTGGCTCCAGGTCATCTACAAGTCCATGCTAGGTAAAGCTCCGCCTTATCTCAGTTCACTGGTCACGATGGCAACACCCATCCGTAGCACGCGCTCCAGCAGGTGTATCTCACTGATCATCCCTAAAGCCAACACCTCATTTGGCCTCCTTTCGTTCCAGTTCTCTGCTGCCTGTGACTGGAACGAATTGCAAAAATCGCTGAAGTTGGAGACTTATCTCCCTCACCAACTTCAAACATCTGCTATCTGAGCAGCTAACCGATCGCTGCAGCTGTACATAGTCTATCGGTAAATAGCCCACCCATTTTTACTTACCTCATCCCCATACTGTTTTTATTTATTTACCTTTCTGCTCTTTTGCACACCAATATCTCTACCTGTACATGACCATCTGATCATTTATCACTCCAGTGTTAATCTGCAAAATTGTAATTATTCGCCTACCTCATGCCTTTTGCACACAATGTATATAGACTCCCCTTTTTTTCTACTGTGTTATTGACTTGTTAATTGTTTACTCCATGTGTAACTCTGTTGTCTGTTCACACTGCTATGCTTTATCTTGGCCAGGTCGCAGTTGCAAATGAGAACCTGTTCTCAACTAGCCTACCTGGTTAAATAAAGGTGAAATAAAATTTAAAAATTAAAAATTCCCTCTTTGAGCCAGTGGACGGGGTGGAGGAGGGGCACAGATTGGTGAGTTTCCTGTTGTAGCATGCAAGCAGCACCAAGTTCTCCCTTCCTTTTCTCTTTCACTCTCTTCACTCCCCTCATTCTTCCCATCAGACACCATACTCGGACACATCTTTGGAATTCAATATAAAGTGCCCTTTGTCTCAACGCCTCTCCATCTGTCCCTCCATCTCCCTCTCCCCAATTCTCATCGTTCTAATATCCCTGGTTCTTTCCATCTTGTCGCATCGCAGGCGGATGGGGACCGGCTGCCTCCCGGCCACACTGTGAACCAGTTGGAAACCTGTAAGATCCGGAGTATCCGGGCGGGAACGCTGGAGCGTCTGGTGGAGACCCTGCTGACTGCATTTGGGGACAATGACCTCACCTACACCAACATCTTCCTGTCCACATACCGCGCCTTCGCCAGCATGCACACCGTGCTGCAGTTGCTGCTAGACAAGTACGTCTGGTTCTGGGCTGGGGGCCCATGGTGGCTAGAGTGTATAGCAGGAGCTGACAACAGCTGATCCTGGTGGGACCTAGTGAGTGCAGGCTTTTGTCCCAGTCATAGTGCTATAACAACTGGTTCAATAATCAACATGATTTTGATGAAGTCACGTATGTGTAAGTGTTGAGCTGGGACAAAGTGTGTATAGACTGTGGCTCTCCAGAACCAAGGTTGAAGAACACTACTGCTCTATATGAAGAGGCTGAGGAGACTTACTGGTCTCACTGCTTTTAGACTGATGGTAGATAGTGTTGCTGAATTCTTTTTTGTTTTGTCTTTCTCTCAGGTATGGAATTCCAGAGGATAGTGAAGAACAGACTGAGCAATGTAGAACCTCTGAAACCAAAGGGGCTGTTCGAACGTAAGATTTCTCAACGTCTCCTGCTTGCTTTTTACTTAGTCTTGTCTGTCTTTCCATATGGATTCAAGCACAGTTATTGTTATTTTGTAGCTCCCCAGTCTGCCATGCTCTCTGTCAGCAGCAGCAGCTTGCTCCCAGCAACCCTCCCTGACACTCTGCCCCCATCATCCCCCTCAGTGCCCTGGTCTCCATCCTGCGAGTCTGGCTGGACCAGTGTCCAGAGGACTTCCAGGAGCCTCCATCCTACCCCTGCCTCCACAGGGTGATGGCCTACCTACAGAGGGCCCTGCCTGGATCGGAGCCCATGCGTAAAGCCCAGAGTCTACTGGAGCAGCTGAAGGCTGAGGCCAGTCTGGATGTAGACTCAGAGGGTGGGTGAACAGTAAGATATCTAGTTAATTAGTACTCTATCCTCCAGAGGTGTGGACTCGAGTCACATGACTTGGACTTGAGTCAGACTCGAGTCACAAATATGATGACTTGCAACTCGACTTTGACTTTAACACCAATGACTCGTGACTTAACTTGGACTTGAGCCTTTTGACTCGATCTGACTTGATACCCTCCCTAAACTCAAATATTAAAAATCATGCTATTAAAAAAGTGTGCAGCACATCAACTCTACATTTAACGGATTACAGTTTGAATCGGACAGCAGCCAATCAAATTGTGCCAGTTGAGAAAAGGTTGCATGTGGCAGTGCAGAGGAACGTTGGCGAGTGAATTCAGACGGAGCCCTTGGAAAGATGATACACAAAGTGATTATTTTCTGATATAAAGACGAAGCTGTATCAACAAAAAACGGATTGCAACTTGCAAAACATGCGGGAAGAAAAGGGCAGACGGAGGCGCAACAACTTCCAACTCTGTTTGACATTTGAAGCTGCACAAAGAACGGTAAGTTGTGGCTAATATAGCCGACGGCTATATCATTCATAACCATGCCAGTGTTTGCATGTTGGCTAATGTAACATTAAATCAATGAGCCTCCCCACAGTCAGTCAGTGCGGGAACGTGATCATTGCACCCAAGATTGAGCTACAACTGATTACTGCTGTTCCTAAAGCCATTGACATATGTTAGCCTACTGTAACCACACACAGTTTGTGTGTTAAGGTTGGACGATTGTGTACAAGCCTACATCGCCTGAATGCTCCTCATAGCGATCCTCGATAGTCGATCACTATTGGGGGGGGGGGGTCTTTCTTATGGCTACCCTTGTATTTCAATGGAAATATAAAATGTATTTGGAAAGTAATAAATAATATATTTTTTAAAGCATTCATGATTGGCATAAATGTAATATCCTAACTACTACTATTGTTAAAAATATGAAATGGTATTACATTATGAAGAGCACATTATGACTTGTTTAGGACTTGAGACTTGACTTGATACTTGTTGGTCTTGACTTGAGACTTGACTCGGCCCTGCCTGTCTTGACTTGAGTTCTAAGACTTGACTTACTTGTGACTTGTAGAACAATGACTTGGTCCCACCTCTGCTATCCTCTCTCAATGCTTTAGTCTTTTTATCTTTGTGCATCTCTTCCTTTCCTTCCTTTCTCTCTCTAAATACCTTTCTCTCTGTTTGGCCTTCCATCATTAATCTGATCATTACTCCTACTCCTGATAGGTTTTTCTGGTGGTTTCCACGGCAACAGCTCCTTCTGCTTGGCTGAGGATGAGGGAGTAGAGATTGAGGTCCAGGAAGGATTCCTGTCATTTGATGCAGACTTGGTGGCCGACCAGCTGACCTATATGGATGCGGTAAGAGAAAGGCTGAGGGAGAGAGTCTGTGTGGGAGTATGGGTTGCCAGGTTGGATTGGAACAAGGCAGGATAAATAAAGTTATGTGTTTTAATACTAATCGTCTCATTGTTTGTCTGTTTCCAGTTGTTGTTCAAGAAGGTGATTCCTCACCACTGCCTGGGCTCCATCTGGTCCCAGAGGGATAAGAAACAGAACAAGCACAGTGCTCCCACCATCCGTGCCACCATCACCCAGTTCAACGCTGTGGCAGCGTGTGTGGTCAGCACCATACTGCACCGACAACAGATCCGCCCGCTCCTCAGGGCACGGGTCATCAAGCGCTGGATAGACATCGCTCAGGAGTGTCGCGTGCTTAAGAACTTCTCCTCTCTCCGTGCCATTGTGTCTGCACTGCAGTCCAACCCACTTTACAGACTGAAGAGGGCCTGGTCCTGGGTGCCCAAGTGAGTCTTTCTTTCACAACCTGGATACATAATGATTAGTCATTATGTTGCAGTGACTTTATTACTGGCAGTCATGAGTCATGACCGCATTAAAATTCCATGTGACCGTTGAGTCTAATTTACAGCAAATAATTGTTACAGGGGATTAATGAACCAATTCAAAGCTGGGGATGATTAGGTGGCCATGGAATATAGCCAGGACACTGGGGTTAACACCCCTACTTTTACAATAAGTGTCATGGAATCTTTAGTGACCACCGAGTCAGGCCACCCATTTAACATCCCACCTGGAAACCCACACCCTACACAGGGTAATGTCCCCATTCACTGCCCTGGGATATTATATAGAATTTTTTTAGACCAGAGGAAAAAGTGACTGATCAGAACCAACCCTGCTTAGCTTCAGAGGCAGTGGGATGCAGGGCGGTGTAATGCTGGCATATAGGCATAGGTGATGCTGTTGATTCATTGCCTAGTAATAGGGCATATTCTATACATTCATAATGAATAGGCTGACACATTACCTTTAGCTACAGAATATCTCACCATCGGGAGTTTCCATCTCCTCTCCTTCCTTCTTTTCTCCTGTGCGAAGAGAGAGGTGCTGTCAACAGTTCAATGAAATATGTTTTGTTGTGAAAACATTTGACTATTGATGTTTCTAAACCGATTTCACTATGTTTTCCAAATGAAGCACTGGGTAAATTGAGGAACAGGGTTGGAGAGTTTGGGCAGAATTATCACCTGTCGCGCGGCAAGAGGCTGCATGCTCCTCAAACAGTGGTTGATGCATGGAGTGGAATAACTGGAGGAGCCTGAAAAACAAACCAGTGGGAAAACGGACTCCATTCATTATTTCAGGGCATATGGATGACATGTATTTTTGTCCCTGTCCCTGTTCCTGTCCCTGTTCCTGTCCCTGTCCCTGTCCCTGTTCCTGTTCCTGCTCATTTGATAATAGGCCATTCTAAATCTAAACTAAGATGTAATAAGATTTGAGTAATTGAGAGTAATTGTTTATTATCTATGCATAGTGACTTTATAAATGACCTTGACTAACCTGTACCCCCGCACATTGAACCGGTACCCCCTGTATATAGCCTCGTTTTTGTTGTCATTTTCTTGTTCCTTTTCAAAAAAAATATTTTTTTTAAACTTTGTTTAATCAATATTTTCTTAACTCTATTTCTTGAACTGCATTGTTGGTTAAGGGCTTGTGAGTAAACATTTCACGGTAAGGTGTTATTGTATTTGGCACATGTGACAAATTTAAAATTTGATTTGAAAACTGCATGTCCAGCAGCCTGAGACAAACAGAGCGCAAACTGTTTTTGCTTCTTTCTCAAATCATCAATAGCCTATAGTCACCTCATGCAGCCCAGTAAGTTTAGATTTTTAAGACATTCTGAGGATTGTATCATTAACAACTAAAGTTGCCAAATATCTCTAAATCTAGCATATGCGACCTGTTTCAAATCATCACTTTTACGCTCAACATAGTCACTTCATACGCGCACTCACGCCGGAGTGGGAAAAATATCCTTTCTGTTCTTATTCTTACTACAAAATCATATAATAGCCTATAAAATGATGTCACGGGACTTATAAGCATATCGTATCTGCTAAATGAACAAGCCTCCAGCCTATATCATGGTGCATAGCCAGATTACATACAGTAGACCAACTCATATTCTGTTCCTCTGAAAAAAAATCAACTATTCATATCATAATGTTTCTTTAGACCTGCGTAAAATAAATGGATTTATTGTGATGGTGTATATAACATTTATTTATTCTACTTTTTAAAACGTAGATGTTTCAAAGGTCTGCATTATCGGCTTGTATGCATGGAGGCCTGGAGACCGGAGCTCTTTTGCATGACAATAACCAGCAGCCGTAGTCACACCTCATGTGATAGAATTCCTATGCATTCCCAATTAGTTCTAACCTTTCTCTATGTAATTCTCCCAGAGACAGCATGTCTACGTTTGAAGAGCTATCAGACATCTTCTCAGATCACAACAACTACCTGACTAGCCGAGAGTTGCTGATGAGGGTGAGACTCTGCTCTGTTAATACCATCATATGAGAGGGTTTGGTTTTTGGCGTAGTGATTGTGTGAATGTCGAATCACTACTACAATCAATCTATTTTTTTCCCCTACAGGAGGGCACCTCTAAATTTGCCAATCTGGAAGGCTGTGCTAAGGAGCACCAGAAACGCACTCGCAAACGACTCCAGCTGCAGAAGGAAATGGTGAGCGATGGCGCCACTGGCAGTTTGAGGCCCAGTTTGTTTCCGTTTCAGGAGGGGAGTCAAAGTGAGATACGCTTGGCTGTGCCTGCTGATGTATCGGTATGATTTTGAACCATTGCTCTGTCTCTCCTCCCAGGGTGCCATGCAGGGGACGATACCTTACCTGGGCACCTTCCTCACAGACCTGACCATGTTAGATACGGCCCTGTCAGACCTAGTAGAGGTGAACCTTATTATCATCCTACTCCTTCTGTTTGGTTGTAGAATTCTCCTGTGTGTTGTAGGGATTGGCACTCAAATGGACGTCAAAACCAGATCTTTAACTAGAGATTTTTTTTTTTCTTCAAATATTGTAAAACTATTTGGTGGAATGTGCTTTGGCCTGTCCCAGAAAAACAAATGCTATTTTGTCTTAATTTGCTTTGTGTCCATGTGTACATGTGCATTTGTGGGGCACAAAAAAAAAAAACCAAGGCAAGCATCACACAGTTCTTCTCCCTAAATTCCCATTCCCCTCAGTGTCTCACTCCCTCAATTGCATTCAGACCGCTCCCTATACACACACATGCTGAGTTTCCACACACATGCTGAGTTTCCACACACATCTCCTGTTAGGCCTACAGAAATAAATGCCTATAATAACAGTGGGACGGTGGGGATACACAAGCTACATTCCTTGCCAAATGATGACAGTTTTATCACAAATTCAAAATGGACAACAATGAGCTGCTGTTTTGGAATAATTGTGTCACGTCTGTTTTCCTCTACTTTGAGAACTGCTAGTGCCTTTTTAGAATTGGTTAGCCTAGGCCATAACCTCCCTAAACATAGGGTCCACAGAGCGTATTTTCATCAGAATCATTAAAACGAGGCCGACTCACGAAGTCGATGTTGTGGCTGTAATTCATCACCATGCAGAGTTCAATTTGGAATTGTTCATCCGTTTAGAAAATTCCAAAGAACAGTCAGAATAAACTAAATTATATGTTTATCGGACTATTTTTATTTGACCTTTTTAACTAGGCAAGTCGGTTAAGAACAAATTCTTATTTACAATGACGGCCTAGTAACAGTGGGTATACTCCTTTTTCAGGGGCAGAACGACCAATTTTATACCTTGTCAGCTCGTGGATTCGATCTAGAAACCTTTCGGTTACTGGCCCAAAGCTCTAACCACTAGGCTACCTGCCACTCCCTCTCTAACCACTAGGCTACCTGCCACTCCCTCTCTAACCACTAGGCTACCTGCCACTCCCTCTCTAACCACTAGGCTACCTGCCACTCCCTCTCTAACCACTAGGCTACCTGCCACTCCCTCTCTAACCACTAGGCTACCTGCCACTCCCTCTCTAACCAATAGGCTACCTGCCACTCCCTCTCTAACCAATAGGCTACCTGCCACTCCCTCTCTAACCAATAGGCTACCTGCCACTCCCTCTCTAACCAATAGGCTACCTGCCACTCCCTCTCTAACCAATAGGCTACCTGCCACTCCCTCTCTAACCACTAGGCTACCTGCCACTCCCTCTCTAACCACTAGGCTACCTGTCACTCCCTCTCTAACCACTAGGCTACCTGTCACTCCCTCTCTAACCACTAGGCTACCTGTCACTCCCTCTCTAACCACTAGGCTACCTGTCACTCCCTCTCTAACCACTAGGCTACCTGCCACTCCCTCTCTAACCACTAGGCTACCTGCCACTCCCTCTCTAACCACTAGGCTACCTGCCACTCCCTCTCTAACCACTAGGCTACCTGCCACTCCCTCTCTAACCACTAGGCTACCTGCCACTCCCTCTCTAACCACTAGGCTACCTGCCACTCCCTCTCTAACCACTAGGCTACCTGCCACTCCCTCTCTAACCACTAGGCTACCTGCCACTCCCTCTCTAACCACTAGGCTACCTGCCACTCCCTCTCTAACCACTAGGCTACCTGCCACTCCCTCTCTAACCACTAGGCTACCTGCCACTCCCTCTCTAACCACTAGGCTACCTGCCACTCCCTCTCTAACCACTAGGCTACCTGCCACTCCCTCTCTAACCACTAGGCTACCTGCCACTCCCTCTCTAACCACTAGGCTACCTGCCACTCCCTCTCTAACCACTAGGCTACCTGCCACTCCCTCTCTAACCAATAGGCTACCTGCCACTCCCTCTCTAACCCTCTCTAACCAATAGGCTACCTGCCACTCCCTCTCTAACCAATAGGCTACCTGCCACTAACCCTCTCTAACCACTAGGCTACCTGCCACTCCCTCTCTAACCACTAGGCTACCTGCCACTCCCTCTCTAACCACTAGGCTACCTGTCACTCCCTC